>NC_092059.1:10643958-10751458 GCF_039877785.1 Chaetodon trifascialis | reverse complement strand
ACACACACACACACACACACACACACACACACACACACACACACACTCAGGCAACACTTCAGCAAATACTGGCAGTCATACATGTGTATATATGAGGATATGAACATGCAATCACATATGCCTGCACGCACACACACACACACATTACCGGGCACAGCAGTGAAGTAGACTCCCTATTGCTGAAAGCCAAATTCATTTAGCAAGTGCCCTCTCTCTCTCTGTCTCTCTCTTCCTCTCTCTCTTTCTCTCTCCCTCCAGCTCTATTTACAGCCTGCCACACTGCTCCTCCTCCTCCTCCTCCTCCTCCTCCTCCTCTTCATCTCTTGGCTGCCAGAGGAGAAACCAGGTCTTCTTTTCCTCTTCTTCTATCTTCTGTTTTTCTCATCTTTTTTCACATACTCATTTTTTTTCACATTGCACTACGCTGGTCACATCCTGCACATTTGCACTCTTACATATTTGTGCTCGCTATGAATTTTCGTTTCCTGGACGAGTGATTTAGTGTTGATGGTGCTGTCGATGTCACTTTGTTGTCTGTCATTATGTGAACCCTCGCTGCAACAAATTTCCCCTAGTGGCACAATAAAGATAACCTTGAGCCTTGATTTTTATCTTCCACGCTTTGTCTTTTTTCTTTATTTTTCACTCTTTTTTGTCTCACACTTATATGAAACAAGTCTGAACGGAGTGTGAAGGTTCATTCTTGTGAAAAATCAGAACTTGAGGTCCACTTGCTAACAAATTCTGAGGCTTTCCGCTGTGTTTCATGGCTGCCCTCAACAGATGGAGTTTGCCCACCTGTCATCGGAGGCTGTGTATTTTGCATCTGAGCAAACTCCAACTGAGATATGGTTGAAAGCTCTATAAAAATCTAGTAAGTAGACCTCGAGTGAAGATTTTTTTGTGAATTCATATCTTTATAGTTTCTATAGTTCGTCCTCTGAGGCTGTTGGCTGTTCTGAAAAACAAACACAAAGGGGGTTCAAGCCTTTGCTGCTGTGGCCCCCTCCCTCTTAATGTTAGCAGCTGCCCCCTCCAATGAAAGCCATTTCATTCTGTGGCCTGTGGACCTGCATAACTACATGTTATGTCCCAGTGTGTGTTGTGTACCTGTGCTGTTGTTCTTCCTGCTGATTCGTAACCTTCCCCTCAACATTGTCATGCATTTTGATCAGCGTGTTGTTTTTAAAGGTGCTTTAAAGCTACAGATGATGTATTTAATGATGCTGGGATTCTTGATTTATGTGTTTATTCCATCCTTGATATTTTCTGGTGTGTGCTTGCTCATTTTCATTCATTCATTTATTTCCACCTACGGTTTTAAATATCCTTTTATTCTTTGTGGTGACCTGTTATGTCTTTCTGCAATAGCCAAATATAAAAAAAAGACGTGTTTGCAGGCATCTGCCCAAGTGCAGACAACAACACTTCCCCCTTTAAACACTCAACTATAAAGTTTGACAGCAAATTTCTTTTCAGCTGCCTAAACTGTCAACACTAAACCTCAGACATCAGCTGAGTTTAATCAATGAGCGAGGTCAAAGCTCATCAGTTGATGACAATATTTAAGAGTCATACAAAGACGCTGTCACTGACAGTAGCCTCAGAATACCAGAACACAACAGAGTCACGTGCATCAAAAAGGCCCCACTGCAAGAAGAACGAGCCAGCAGGAACCTTCTCACCTGCTCTCTGTGCTGCTCAAAGTTTTTCTGTGAAACATGGCAAGTGCTAACCGAGTACTACACCAAGACACTCTTCCCAAAATAACTCCTGGAATCATCTGAAAGTCTCAAACTGATACTGTTGTAATATCGCACACTATCTGGTGATAGCTCAGGATTAGAGGGGATATTTGCTTCAAAGTTTCATGTTAAATTTTAAAAGTCTTCTTCAGTTCATAGTGGGGTTTATTTTCTTGGAGTCCTCCTGGGATGAGAGGACTCTCTGGTCTGTGGTCAGGTCAGGCACTGGAGATAAGATTGAAACCCAGAGGCCACCATCAGGGCTCTTCAGACTGCTCGAGGAGCTCAGGTCAGAAAAACTGTTTTAATCCATTCTGCAAATCTCACTTTTTTTTCTGCAACTCTCACTTTTTTCCCCTTATATTTAAATCTTACCCACCCTTATGGCTTTCTTGCATTGCTTCTATATTCCTTGCCTTCTTCTCCTCTGTTATCAATCTTGTATTTAATCCTCAAAACGTGCTTTGAATCTACAGCGCAACCGCCGCCGCTACCACAACCGATTCATTAGAGCTTTGTTAATTTATTAGCTTGTTTTCTCCGCTGTTAAAAGCACCACACTGCTGGCGGGAAGCTGAAAACTTTGAAGCAAAATACTTCAATTGAAGAATATGGTGGTGTAAGAAAGGGAAAACTGCAGCTGAAATACAGATTGTACAAAAATGAGCTCGCATTGACACTGACAGGTCTACAGATTGCACTGAAGTGTTGTTGCCATGTATGATATGTGTTGACAGCTCACGAGTTCGCGGCCGGGTTTGTCCCGTCTATCACTCCAGCCTCAAACCCCGGGCATGCCTACCTATCCCATGTGTCCTGGCTCTGTCTGGACGGCCCTGTAGTTTCTGGAAAGCACTTTCATCCCGATCCTCATCACTAATTCATCCGCTTACGACCTCCATCCATCAGCGCCAGCTCAAGTATGAAAACACCTCAGGCTAACTCACTACAATAGTGGCCTGACTTCCTCCTCATGCCATGAAACCCACTCTGCTTCTTTTCCTCTGATATACCTGCAAAAAAAAATAATCTGCCTCTCCATCTCTGTCTCCTTCTTTTGTTGCTGCCTCTTGCATTCTCTGTATATGCACATATTTTGCTTCTTTCTTTTTCCCCTGTCTCTGCTTTTCTTTTCTTGCTGCATTTATCCGAGCTCACCCCTAAAAGCAAGCATTACCATGAGTGCCAATGACAAGATAATGGTCTGTTTGTAGTTACTCTCCTGAACACTGTAATGCTAATGTTAGATCCTCTCAGCCCCTCTGTGTGCATCACAAATATATTCCTGCCAACGTGTATTTCAGAATTCTAATTTTGTTTGTCGTATTTTGTCCTTTGTTGTTTACATTAAAAATTTATATGACTGTTCTGCAGCACTGTTGCACAGGGATCAAGGTTACAAACAGTCTGAACTGCTGCTCATTGCGGTGGAAGGCATTTAGTCGTGTTTGGATTTTTAGACTTTTTCACATCAGGATAATTTTTTTTTTTTTGTCACTTATGGTCTGTGGAAAGCATTCAAAGTCTTTTATATGACTTCATAAATACATGTTTGTGAGGCTGTAAAATGTTAGGTTTGCTCAACAGCTGGAATGCTGATTCTTCTCTGATACAAGTGTTTTCAGCCGTCGTCTGAGATGTGCTGCCCTGTGTAAGACTGCCAGCCGACGTCCCAACATTTAGGACTCCACTTGAGTCTGTCCACACTGGGTTTTAATCCACATGTGCATGTCAGTATCTGTGTGTCTGCCTTAAATTTGGTACATATGTGCAGGTCACACTCAAGATGGATTGTACAACTTTAGATCCACTGACTTTTCATTAAGCGCCATCATCAGGTCCATTTTTTTGGCTGAGGCAACACAACCGCATGACATTTTTTTGGCTTGTCATACCCAAGTGTAGACCCGCTGTGACGTAACCAGCTGGATTGTGGATTACCGTTTTGAAGCCTCAAGTTTGGCAATATGGCTGTCACATCTTGGTTGTGAGCAAATATCTGCAAAAGTAATGGCACTCTCATCAGCCTCAGCATGCCTTGTGTTTAGTGCTAATTAGCAAATGTTAGCATGCTAACACCCTAAACTAAGATAGTTAACATTAACGCTATACCTTTGAAACACCAGCATGGTTGCATTGTCACTGTAAACGTTTAGCATGCTGATGCTAGCATTAGCTCAAATAGCTGCAGCTTCTTGTTAGAAAGTAACTTGCAAAAAAGGAAGAAGTCGAGAGCCAATGTCATCACCATCACCTCTTCGCTAACAGCTGCTACACAAGCTTCGGTGACTTAGTGCAATTTGTGATTTAAGGTTTTTTGATATCTTTTTGAAAACATTTTTGACAACATTGAACAAACTTGTTTAGCAGCACGTAATATATATCATCCCAACTTTATGGGATTATGTTCACCTACAGTACATCAGTACATACCATCTTTAGAAATTTTGATTTAAAGTTTAGTTAGTTTTTTAATTCAATATCCTGAACTGAAATGACATGCAGCTGTGTAAGATTATGATCTAAGGCTGACATTTTAGTAATTTTCATTATTAAAAACAAAACGAGTTCCACATTCATGAAGAAAAGAAGACAGTAAAGGCATAAAAAAGGCAAGAATGATAAAGCCACCTCGAAGAGATGCTGAGGTATGAACATAACCCTGCAGCACATATTTTAAAATCCATGACAAACCAAATCTAACCCACTTATTTGGCATTTTTGTCAGCCTTTCATGCCTTTTAAAAACCACTGTTTCACTGTGTGACTGAAACAGAAACCTTAAATGTATGTACCGGTAGCGTGCCTGTGTAGCTAGCTATCTCTGGTTACCTGTGCAGTATAACAGTCAGGATTACATGTAGGTGGCTATTAAAATAAATCGTTTCTCCACAGTGAATCCTCCGTCAGCTGAATTACTCAGTTGTCAGTCGTAAATAAAGCAGGCCTCAGACAGATGAAGCAGACGGAAAGCTGCATTTTTTTGAAAATACTTAAATTGGGTTCTTGGTCTGTGTAAATGTCGAGCTCCTTCGTCTTTGTGTTTCTGCTTGTCGTTCCTCCTTTTTTTCCTCCCTCGACAGCCTGTTCGTACCTTCGTAACAGCACCTCATCCCTCTGGCCAATTCTCCTCCTGTCCTTCATCCTTAACTTTCTCCTTCCTCCCTTGTGTCCTTCCCCTTTTTCACTCCTCCTCCTTTAAACTTCCCATCAACTCTCCCTCCCTTCCATCAAGCGATCTCTTCCTTCCCTCCTTTCCTTCCCTCTCCCTCTGCCTTCCCTCCCTCCCTGCAGACAGCCATATGCAGCGCTGCAAATGGCAGGGTGCTGTGTGGTTGTGATGTGGTCTCGCTGTGGTCTGTTTGCACTGCCACTGTGGTTCATTTTGCTTACCAGCCTGCTACTTCACCCTGTCTGGACCCGGCTGGCTGGCTGGCTGGCCGGCTGGATGGATGACTGACTGACTGCTGCGTAATTGAGGCGGTAGCGCAAAGCTTGCACACACACACACGCACACAGACATATGCACACTACCGCCACCACAAGCCTGCCATAAACTTTCCTTGTGTGTCACTGGAGACACAGGCCAGCCATCAGTGTCCAGTTGCTGCTCTGTTCTCAGCTTAATGCTCCCTGTTGTCTAAATACTCTGACAATACCACCAAACACTGTTTATCATCCAATAATTGCCACCTGCAGAAAGGTGGTCAGTGATAAAGCAGAGAATGATTAACGTGATGACTCATGGGACTTTATGTGTTCGTCCTGCTGATGGGAACTATGATATATTTGTGAGGGGCTGAAGGTGCAGTCTGTGTCTGGAAGAGTGTGTGTTTAGCTGCGTGTAGCAATCAGAAAGGTCCCGTAGATCCGAATACGATGAAACGGTTAATGAACAAAAGCAAAGGAGATGAACAGAAAAGGAATGAAACACGTACTGTATATCCAGACAGAAATAAAGTTAGTGTTTTTGAGTAAGGCGGGAGGGGGGGAGCGCAGTCATAAGGTGATGTTTTGTGCTTAAATGTGTGTTTGTATAAGTGTGTTTCACCGTCTGCAAGGAGGCAAGAAAGAGAAACAGAGTCAGACAGCGAGCAGACAGAGAGGCAGAGAGGAAGCAGGAGGAGGGGTGCTGCCAGAGGGTGAATGTTGGAACATAGAGCATGCTGTGTTGATTTGATTAAATTCAGTTCTGTTCTATTTGCAGTAGGCCTAGTTACTCAGCTATATTTGTACAGTGCTGTCTGCTGAGTTTTAACAACATCGACACAGATCTCCGGGAGAACGGGGGGCCTGGGATTAGGCTCTGAAAAGCACTTTTGAAAAGGATACACCTAGGTTTTGGGGAGATTAGCCCTGTTTGTCAGTTTTACGGTTTATCCATTGCCACTGATGCCAAATTAATCCACGTGTCCCTGGTTTGCTCCTGTGCTCGGTGCTGACACCTCAACATACACTATGTAGTAAGAAGAGATAAATGGCATTATCGCAAACTGGAGAAATAAGAATTTGAAGCAGCGCTAAAAATAAGAGTCTGGCAGCTTTGTGTTTGGTCATAGAGCAGTGAAATTTACACAAAGTGATGCACAAATAGCCCATTAGTTTGAAATACAACGTGCTACTCTTATAACCATAGGAAGTAAGAGTGATGGGTAAACATCAAGACTGTCTTCCAGCACTTAACTTTATTCCGTTCCTTGGTGAGCTCACAGTGCAGCAGGATGGAGAGGATGACATTAGAGAGAGCAAACAGCTGTATAAATACAATAAAACACATTAGAGTGCACAAAATATCATCAATATCTATCTGAATGTGCCAAAGCTTGAACAGTAAAGGTTCGTCTCGGGCCCTTGGCATTGGGCTCTGGACCAACAGATGATTTGGATTTCTGTGGTTGCATTGAGAAATGAAATATGACTGGATGTAAAGCACAGATGCATCCCTGTTGAGTAAAGATTAAATATAAATTGATATACTCTGTATTCAGTGTTTGCACTAAACTCTCATGTTTACATTGGCTATAAATTCACAGGCCTCCTCCCAGCCTGTACATACAAAAGTCAAAGGACAGCTCTGTTTGACAGGTGTGCGTGTGTTCGTGGCTCGTGTTTTGTTGCTGGTGGTCCAGTCCGGGCTGGTTTGCTTTGTTTTGAGCTGATCCTGACAAACAGGAAACACTCCCCAGTTGTTGGAAATTTTAGTTCATTTTTGTGGAAGTACATTTTGTTCACATCACACAGCTTTTATAATGGGCAGTTTATAATTAGTCATTTATTCTGCAGCGCCCTCATGCACCTGCGGTTGTGACGCCCGCCTGCGTCAGGATACCTGCCTGTCTGTCTCAGCCCTCTGGCTTTGTTTGAGATCACTTGAGCTTAGTAAGTAGAACTTGCCTTGATGAGCTCATTGTGCAGCAGCAGTACCTGGTCTGATGATAAACCCTTCTCCTTTTTACTAAGACTGTTTTTAGCAGCTGTTCCACCTTCTGTTTTCAGGAACCAATTATGTGAGTGACTGTGAGGATCTCAGAATGCTTCAAACGGATTATCTACAATAAACTAGTTTGTCTCATTGTCTAAAATGCACAAAGTGGATACTGCTGTCCAGAACAGCCACAGCTGATGGCGGAGGACAAACCTGCCAGCGTGGCCTCCTCCTGGCTGATCTCTCTCCCTGTCCTCTGTGTCTTTTGCATGTCTTTAACGTCTTGGCACAGTGAATGGTTCAAATGGTGCATGCTCTCAGACATTCAAATCAAGTCAGTTGTATTTATACAGGCCAATATCACAAATCACGGACAGACATGCAACACATGTCATGTGGACAGAAAGGTGTCTCCTAAAAATGGTTCATTGTATGCTGTTAGACAATCCAACAAGCCCTTTGTCTGAAGCAAAGTGGCCCTAACAGTGGCTGAAACCCTTCCAACAACACCTTTGTGACTTTTGGAATTGGGCTGAGGATTTTTCAGACTTTCAGAAACTGTCAAGTGTGTGCAGAGGACGCCTGTGCAGAGGACGCTTCTGACAAAAACGTTCTGTGTGCACCTTTAATCCCGGTTTCCTGAACTCTCGGAGGGATCAGGAATGCCACGAGGAAGCTATCATGGTTTTATTGACGTCTTTGGATAACACATTGTACAAGCTAGCTCACATCAAGCATACTGAAGCCTTTAAGAAATCTAACAAGCAATAATTTGAAGCATATTGAGGCCCAAAAACAAGATGCAGAACAGGAGGCTGAAAAAAGCAGAATCTGAAACATATTAGCTTGATGAGCGTTTGTAGCACAGTTAGCAGCCAGTCGAGATCTATGTGTTATGCAATATTCCTTCTACCCTGAAACTCCACGACAGGCAGCATTTCAGCAGACGCAGGCAGAGAGAACAGCAGCGCAGCCGTGGTTGCTTGTGGCTTGAGTGCACAGTGTTGCCAGTGAAATCATTGAAGCCTTAATAGGACCAAATGCTTCTTGGTAGGGAGTTCAATAAGCAAATATTTCCTGAAAACAAATCCAATTCCAGGCGTAACAAGCGAGAGATTCGAAAATATTGCTTTCAAACATTTCAGCTGAGGGAAACCAAGTTAATTCAGTTGTGCGTGGGATTCAAACTTCCTCTGAGCGTGTTTGTGTTTTTTTGACGGATGGATGGATGGATGGATGGATGGATGGATGGATGGATGGATGGATGGATGGATGGATGGATGGATGGAGCTCGGTGAGTCAGTGTGTCGATGGTGAGTGTATAGCATTCTGAGTCAATGTCTGGTGACAGCTTGGGAACAGTCAGCCAGCCAGCTCTAGTCCCAGGGGACACTCAGACTAGGTCACACACACACACACACACACACACACACACACACACACACACACAGCCCAGACTGGCTTGATGCTCGCTCAATGTCACTTTGACATTTGCTCTCCCAGGGAACGCTGCTGTCACTGAGGACGATGTGTCATAAAATGGAGGCAAATTTTTACAAGTTTTCTCTGCAGTGAACGCAAACACAATTATACAATATGGTAAAAGGAGGTATATTATATGTTTTTATGTGCCATTTGTGGGTTGAATCTAGCGATTTCCAGTCTGTTTGAAAGTAAAATCCAAAGTTTATGTCTCTTTTAAGATCTGTTAATAGTTTCCCTTTTCAAAGTGATGGATGTGGAACATATTGCACAACCATTTTTAGCTGGATGTCGCATGTCTGCTGCCAGAAACTCATCCGGCCAGACACACAGCAACGCTTTCTGTCTCACTCACACACGCACACAGAAAAACACATGTATGTTTACATAAAAAAGCTCCCCTTTCTCTCTTTTTTAACCTCATTTCTTCTCTTACAGGCACACTTGTATATATGTATACCTTTCTCCTATAATGCACACACGCACACGCACACACACACACACACACACACACACACACACACACACACACACACACACACACACACACACACACACATTCCCTGGCTGACCATGTTGTCCCAGCTTCCTGCCAGATGGTGTCATTTGGCCAGACAAGGTTACTCTGCTCCACTTGCCTACAAAAATGTCAATCCTAACAAGTTATTTAAAGGGTCGGTTCACCCAAATTATAAAACTGATGTCATCCCCAAAGCTATGGAAAATGTATGTTTGAAAATACATGAATTCCCAGTTACTTTGGAAAAATCCACAAACCAAACCACCAGCTGAAAACTGAAAATTCAACGTTTCCTTACAGCTCCTGCACTCCCCTCTCACCTCCTCCTGCCTCTCCTTCCTCTACGTTCACGTTCTTTACAGTTCATAACTGTAAGCTCATGTTGATGCCACTTCCTCCTTAGCCTGTCACCGATACGGTCGCCACCTAGAACAAAAAATGTTGGAGTGGAGGTGTGTTTGAGGCCGGTCAGGTGGCATAGTGAAAGGAAACTAGGTTAATGTTTGAGGAGGAAAGTTGTGTGAGTTTGATGGCTGGTTTGCATAGTGTGGATCTGTCTGTCAGATGGTTAGTGTTACCAAGGTCATTCTGTTGGCGGGGTCCGTCTGTGTGTGTGTGTGTGTGTGTGTGTGTGTGTGTATGTGTGTGTGTGTGTTTGGTCCCAGTTCAGGACAGGGGTTAATAATGTGGGTTGGGGTGGAAATCCCAGGTGTAAGGCTTTTAGTTTCTGAACTTAATTGGCGTGACATGGCCCAGGCAATGTGCCAAGTGTGTGTGTGTGTGTGTGTGTGTGTGTGTGTGTGTGTGTGTGTGTGTTCATGTGTGTAATGAAGTGTGCACCTGTTTTGATATGTGTGCACTTTTGCCTCCAATGGCAAACACATGTGTTCATGTCTGTATATACACGTATGTTTGTGTATACATGTTTGTGCTTCTATTTGTAAATATGCATTTGTATATATCTATTAGTGTGTGTGCAAGTAAGCTCATTCATACATATGTATAAGAGTTTGTGTGTATGCGTGTAGATCATTTATGTGTCCCTCTGTGTGTGGACATAACAGGCGGTCTGTGATTTGTTCATTTTTAATAGGCGGGGTTGTCCAAACTCTAACCCAACTCAATGCTAACTCCAACCCTACAATAAAAAACATATCTACATGTGTGCCCTGTTTTGTTGCAGAGGTGAATTTTTCTGGGTGGTTCATAAGTTCATCAGCACAGACGCTACTGAATTTTCATAGAAATATTATATATAGGCCTGCAATTGGCTGGCGACCGGTTCAGGGTGTACCCCGCCTCTCGCCCATTGTAGCTGGGATAGGCTCCAGCCCCCCGCAACCCCGAAAGGGATAGGCGGTATAGATAATGGATGGATGGATATTATATATAGGAATACTACAGGCAGCAGTGTGTCTCTATGATCCTCTTTTCCGTGGCTACACATTGCTACATGTGTAGTGCAGTATAGAATTGGGTATTTCTACCATATAGTTTAAAAATAATATAAACCCAAGATGAAACTGATGGTGGGCACGACTGAGAGGAAACACGCACAATTACAAATCTGTCTGCTCCTTTAGCACCATGGACAGCTCCGTGGATTTATCGTTAGCCTGCTGATATTTCAGAGCCGTGGTCGCAGCTGTGGATTCTTACTTGCACAAACCTCATCAGATAAAGCATCAATCAGCCAGACTAGACTAACGTTCAGCTAAACTCCTCTTACACTCTATCTGCTATGAGTGGATGCAGAGGAGGGATGGCAGCTTAAGAAGGGGGATGCATTTTGGCCATTTTGCTAATAAGGGGGATGGCATCTTCCCATCCTCAACCCCCTTCTCCACCCTAAAATCACCTACTGATGACAGGGTATATCAAGGCACCACATCTAGAAACAAAAATCTGCAGTGCTGACTGTGAAAAGTTACTGTCTTCCACACTGACAACGAAGAAAAGTATTCTAACCTTTACTTTCCAAGACAAAGCATTATCATAAATATGCCGTTTAGTAGATTCATCACTGGAGCAAAACATCCTGCTGAACCTCCGATATCTATTTTGAAAGACGCAGCCAACAAAAGTCACAGCAAGTAAAACAATAGTAAAATATAATCTGTCATGATATGTGTACTGAGAAGCAAGATGAAGAAGTCAAGAAGAGCCACGAATAGATTCAAAGCAAGCAGCATTACGCTGACTTCTGTATGGTCCTGTTGAGCCAAAGTGTTGTAAACAACTCCGTCTATACACACAAAGCTGCAGAGGGTGACTTAAAAAAGTAGAAATAGAGTAGAAAAAAAGGCTATAATGTGATCTCTGGCTCACATTCAGCTCTGTGTGAGGCTCTGGGTTTGTCACGCCAGTCGCTGCCAGTTTCCATTACCTAGTGCAGAGTCCGAACCCCCTCCACTTGGGCTTGGAGTGCTCTGTTTGCTCAAATGGTCTTGGCACGCTAATGTGTAGTACACCTCACTCAACAAACACTGTGTTAAGGGAGCAGCCATGGAGTAATGTGTGTAATGGGGAGTTGGGATCACTTTGTCCATACGCAAGGAAAGCATGTATACTTTTCTCTCAGCTTCCCTCACTGTGTCTCACTGAATCTGTCTTTTACATGTATATAAATACAAATACAATGAGGGAAAAAAAAGTGCTAACGCTGAAATGTCATGAGAAATTGCTCAAAGTTGTGGAGCTTCTACATTATGCAAGAAAAGCATCTCTGTCTTCCTTTTCCTCCACTCTATTTCTGTCTCTTCCTCTGTACCTTCTTTGTTTGTTTGCAGCTTTTCAGCCCCGCTAGCAGTCTGGCTGCAGGGTCTGCTGAATGGTCCGCCACATTGGCCCCCGACTGAAACATCTCAACAACCAATGGATGGATTGCAATGAAATTCTGGACAGACATTCAAGGGGCCCAGAAGATGAATTCTTCTTATTTTGGTGAATGAGTTTTCCTATAGCACCACTGGAAATGTTCAGTTTTGGCTTTTCAGTAAATGTCTTGACGACAGTTGGATTGATTGCCGTGAGCTTTGGTACAGACATTCGTGTTCCCCTCAGAATGAATTCTATTAACTTTGGCAATCCTTTGACTTTTTCATCTGACCATCATCAGTTCAAAATTTCACCCAATACTTTGGTTTCTGACCAAAATACTGTACATGTCAAATTAATGACATTCCCATCAGCCTCAGCTGTACTCTGTGTTGCGTTCTGATTAGCAAACGTTAGCACGCTAACATGCTAAACTAAGATGGCGAACACAGTCAACATTACACCTGCTAAACATCAGCATGTGCTGATGCAGCCTCACACAGCATCTAGCCTGTTTGTTAACTCTTTTTTGTCCTGTCAAATCTATTGATCATGATTAATCATGATCGATTGATGTGTTTGATAACGTTTGAATGGAACGTTGATTAGCTTAACGACTGATTTTGCTGATTAATAATTCTTCTTATAGAGCACCAGTCCCCATCATGCATATTTCTTTTAGATTTTTTTCTTTTATATTTTCTATTACATCACCAGCACCAGGGGTTTGAGGGAAACGATATTTCAATTCTGTTAATGTCCTGTACATATAGCAGCACTGAGAATAAAATTGACTTGACATGACTTAATATACATTGTACATCTCTAATTCTTCCAGTGGTGTAGTCTGGCTGTGAAAGGGGCTTTGGACTTTGAGAAATGTTGCCATGAAATGTGAAACATGTCTAGCAGCAGGTAGTGCGCGTGCCTCACAGCAAGAAGGTCACCGGTTCGATCCCAGGGTCGGGCTGGGACTTTCTGTGTGAAGTTTGCGTGTTCTTCTTCCAGTGCAAGCGTGGGTTTTCTCCGGGTACTCCAGCCTCCTCCCAGAGACCAAAACCATGCTCATTAGGTTAATTGAAATTGCCCGTAGGTGTGAGTGTGAGCGTGAATGATTGTATGTCTTTGTACGTTGCCCTGCGATCGACTGGCGACCGGTTCAGGGTGTACCCCACCTTCCACCCAATGACAGCTGGGATAGGCTCCAGCCCCCCTGCGACCCCGAAAGGGATGGTTGGGTATAGACAATGGATGGATAGATGTTTACCTACTATCACCTCCATGTATTGGATGAAATCAACAAACTGCTGAATATCACTGAAGAACTCCTGACTACTATTTTTTTTCCTTCTTATCTTTTGTGGCGATAGATTCAGTTTGAAGTTAAAGAAGTCAACGTATTTGTGATATTTGTCGGAAATGTACATAACTATCTATTATTCTCTGAGAAATGTGATATCTGGCAACTTTGTGAGACAAATTCCCAAGAGGCTGACAAAAACATCTCAAAAAAAAAAAAAAAAACCAGGTAAAAAAATCTAAATAACAAAAAGATGTTTCATTTCTCTGTGTCTGTATCAGTGTTTCTCCATATCTCTCTAACATCTAACTCTTTCTTTGATTCCCTATCTTAGCAGACACACACACACACACACACACACACACAGGTCCGGTGTGCGTGCATGTGTGTGTGTGTGTGTGTGTGTGTGTGTGTGTGTGTGTGTGTGTGTGTGTGTATAATGCATGCCTGCTCTGTAAGGCCAGTTGAACAAGAAGATATCCCCCAGGAATCTCCAAACATGGCATCATGAATTTTTCAACACTGACATCCGCCATCTGCACCTTGGCTAACACACACACACACACACACACACACACACACACACACACACACACACACACACACACACACACCAATCCAGCATTCCTCACACGCATAAATGCATCTGCTCTCTTTCAGTCTGTCTCACCTCTCTCTCTCTTCCTCTCTGTGTGTTTTTGAACACTCTGCATCTGGTCACAAGAACCCCTGCCAGTACATTTTACGCTTACATAATGCATTCTACTGTCAAAATGTTTCAAAAGGGAGACAGGTAGGGAGAGGAGGAGGAAAAGTGAGAGGGAAACGGAAAGAACAAAGTCAGGCGTGCAGGTAGAGAAAGATATTGATTTTTCTGTTTGATTAGCAATATTGATAAAGCCATTTCTCAAGTCCAATGAGGCATATTGAACTGCACAAAGACCTGAGAGTCAGATGAAAAGTGTGAGTCTGAAAAATCGAGGGAAAGCGTTTTGGTATGCAGGATGTATAGATCAACGTGCAGAAATGTTAAACAAAACACAGCAACTGTGTGCTGTGCTGCTGCCGCTGGATAAATGACCAGCTATCACAAAGTAAAGAGCTGCGTGGATTTATTTACCAGGTGCCAGTGGAAATGATGGCGAAAATAAAAAATGCAGAGGCGCAAATGAAATAACACACGAGGTCTCCCACATGCAGGAAACAATGTTGTTCCCCTGACAGTAGTGGCTCAGTGGGGTTGTGTTTTTTTTTGCTGTTCACTTTGAAAACAGCATTTTTTAACGCATCTCTGTGTGTTTCATGAATGTGTACGTTTAAATCTCGTTCTGTGCAGAGATACAAGCAGACAGAGAGAGGTGATGATGGTGATTACTGAGGAGGAGGAGGAGGAGGAGGAGGAGGAGGAGGTATTTTATTCACTGCAGTCTGCCTCAGTCCCTATTAGTCACACAATTGTCTTGTGCCAAGCGGGCTGATCACACCACAGTCGACTACAGCCTGGAGGGGCACACACACACACACACACACACACACACACACACACACACACACACACACACACGCACTTACTTAAATTATGAAATTATGCACATGAAAATGCACACACGCATACATGCTGTACCACACATATGCACGCTTACATACATAGCTGCTCTGAGAATAACTCAGACTTTCAGACACACACCATCCAACTCAAGCAAGCATATGTTGTATAGACACACACACACACACACACACACACGCACACACACACACACACATATAAAGAAAAAGACTCATGCCCAGACCCTCCACATATGGCACATGCACATGTATGATTCACACACCCTCACATACTCAATACTAATGTACTTCACCCACAAATACTCACTCATAACACACATGCTTACACACACCATAACCTCACATACTCACACACTCACACACTCACTCATTTATGCAAAACTCTGTGCACACAAGCAAACACACATTACAGCTCATCAACTGTACACTGACAGATACAGTATATCCATATGCACATAACAACCTCTACAGCTCTTAATATATGCTCACGTCCTTATCTGTGTGTGTGTGTGTGTGTGTGTGTGTGTGTGTGTGTGTGTGTGTGTGTGTGTGTGTGTGTGTGTGTGTGTGTGTGTGTGTGTGTGTGGGGGGGGCTCAACAAAAAAAAAAAAAAATCAAAGAAAGGCTCTATATGGAAGATCATGGCCTCACATGTACAACACACACATATACTGAATATATTGTGTGTATATGTATGTGTGCCCATGTATTCCTCACTTATGTTGTGGGGATATGCAGTACTTGTGGGGACAAAATGCAGGCCCCCATTGGGTTAAGGTTATATTCAGTGGATATTGTATATGCAGGCACACACTGGACTTGAAATCATTCTGACTTTGAGGTTATAATGTTTTCTTTTAGCTTTAATTTAAGGGTATTTACATCCACAGCAGGTGGACAATCAAGGAATTGGAGCCATTTTTGTGGATATTCTGCAGATTTTAAGGTCTCAAACTTAACTGGACAAATGAAGAATAACTTGAAGGGTTACTCCAACCTCAATACTGTCTAGACAAGAGGCGTTGTGTGGTCTGTTGCACCACTAGTTCGTAGCAAAAGCGAGATTATTTGCAGTTGCGCTTCAGTTACAGAAATCATAGAGCAGGACTGAGACCTTTTCCATGGAGTCCGCCATGTTGCACTGCTGTGTTTCTACAGCAATTTTTTTAATAACCGTGACCCTGGTCTTTCCCTCGTCTCAACCAGCTGTTTTAGCTGCCTAAGCCCAGCCTTATCTTATCTGCCATGACAACAATCTTTATTTAAACAACACTGCAGTTTCCATGCACAGACATTAAGTATTTTTATGCTGGCAGTGGACTTAAATTGTTGTGTTAAATTACATTTTGGCAGGTTTTGTGTTTTAATAGAACACAAAAATTAGACGTTTTGGGAGTTTCTGCTGAATCATCCAGTATCAACATTTGTGTGTGGTGAAATGGGTTCGTGCAACACATAATCAGCTGGCCTGAGGTCCTCTGACTGCCTCATTCAATCCGGAACAGGGTTTGTCCATGAAGAACTCACTAGCTGCTTTAGCTTCCTGTTCAGGGTTGTTGCCCTGTTGCATTATCCTAAAACTGGTGTACTATAGTATTAAAAATGTATCAAAATATTACACTAATATTACACTCACATGTAATGTGCCTGAAGACCGAGCTGGAACAACAGAATATGTTTCAGTCCACACACACGCACAAGAGTGACACAGTTCTTTCCTGCAGCCAGGAGCAGGAAATAAGTTGGATGAAGCTAATTATGGCGCAGAGTGTTACTGCACATGTCCCACACATACAGACTCGCTATGCACGCAGCCAGGAAGTCACACTGATCTTGCAAAAACATACACAATCACACCCAGGCACGTGAAGGCACGCACAAGCAGACACACAAAAGAAAACACACACACACACACACACACACACACACACACACACACACACACACACACACACACACACACACACACGGGCACATATATCCATACACAGAATAGCCAAATGTTTGCACTGCAAGGTCAGGAGATCACATGTGTTTGCAGGCGCTCAGGGACTTGTAACAAACTGCAGGTACACACACGGCAGTTTTATTCGCCCTGTGTGTGTTTGCCTGCATGTGTGTGTATGGTTGTGCGTGTGTGTTTGCCAGTGTGTGAATAGGCGTCTATTTATCCACCATCAAACCAGACCAGAATTTATCCAGAGTCCCACATCACAGGGATAGAATTTCCCTCTCTGCCTTTTCCCATTACTGCATGGATCAGTCTGTGCAGATCTGCAGACCATTTAACTGACCGACCACTGAGTGACTGTATGTGAGTGTGTGCGTGTGTGTCAGTTGATGATGTATTTAATATCCTTTAGAAGGAAAACAATAGAGTAGAGATTTTGATGAACAAATCTGAACTCAAGGACCACATACTAGCTTTGTGCTACAACTTTCCACCACATCTCACAGTCTACGTCAGCAGCTGCCTCATTGATCGTTTTCTTTGAGCCTTAGCGCTTCATCAATGATGACGACCAGACGAACTCTATCTGCTGATGGTGATGGAGAGATGTGGTTTAAAGGTCTGGATGAAGCTCTTAAATTGACCTTGAGGTTTTTTATTTTGTCAAACTATTATTTCCATAATCGAGAGTGTACTTTCACAGTCGATCGAATAGAATAAAACAGAACAAGGCGGGAGAAAATAAATTCAAGAGAATTTGTTTTAACGTAAAGTAGAGGAAAAAGTTAATTAGCACATAATACAACTGAAAATCAGATTTGTTTTGATGTGCAGACATCACTCTTCAAATGAGACACTTCAAACAGAGCAAAATTTTGATGGCAGGCAAAGCTACAAAGCAGCTCCATGTCACACGCGCCTCAATTCTAATCATCTAAAACAACAATGGTAAATGTCAGGTTTCGGTGCCAGACTTTTACATTCAAAGAGCAATTGATTGTTTCCAGACAAAATCAGGGATAAGCTGACGGCAGAAGAAGAAAAGATGCCAGTTTTCCCATTAACAGCAGCTTCAGCAGACCATGCAGGCGATGCAGCAACACATGTGGTTTAAACATACTGAAAGACTCACTTCAGAGCAGGTCAAAGACACTCCGGCTTACTATCACCACCATCAAGGGGCACCCACACTCACGAACTGAGGAAGATGTACTGTGGGTGAGACAGGTTGAGGAGGAGCAGGTATTCAGAAAATGACAATTATGTATTCATGCGCTGAACATCACAGTCTCCGATGATCTCACCGGGCCCCAGCACGGATGTTTCCTTTGATAAGTAGATGCAGAAAGGACCTCTTTTCCCCATCATGCATATTGCATTCCACAGCCATACATTCATGAATATGACAGTATCCTCTTTGAGAGAAAAAAATGCATGTACACTGTCTTTAAAGCTTTACATCAGCCTTCCACACAAAAAAAGACAGTGAGTAAAATGGGAGTCAGCAGGTTTTTATTTTTATTCTGCAGCAGCGGTGTTATAAAACGTGGTTCGTGAAGGGAGCTATCAGGGCGAGGCGTGTTGAGACACACCGAATATCACAATATCACCCTGAAATGAGATGCATGGAACAGGCAAGGAGCTGGAGTGTTGTTTGTATATGTGTAACATATAACAGAGAAAGAGAAGGATATAGACAGCAATAAGGTTCAGCACTTCAGAACGATCGACTGCTTGTGTGTTTCTGACTGTGTGTACATGTGCAATTTATATTTGTGTACTTGGAAACACAGAGCTACTTTTCCTGATATCAACAAAGAAAGAAAGAAAGAAAGAAAGAAAGAAAGAAAGAAAGAAAGAAAGAAAGAAAGAAAGAAAGAAAGAAAAGATAAAGGTGTAAAGTAACTGCAGTATTTCAAAGCAGAAACACAGACACTGCAGGTTGCATGCCACAGATGACTTCTTCTGTCCCTGTAGGTTATGATTTATGTTGTTCCATATGCCTCATTATTCTAATTTGGGTATGTGAAGGCCACCTATTTACTCATTTTGATTTCTGTGTTTGAAGTGGAAAAAAGAAAATTAAGAAAAAAAGATCTTTAATTTCGAACCGGACTTCACTGACAAGTGAGGTGTTTACCCACTGTGTGTGTGTGTGTGTGTGTGTGTGTGTGTGTGTGTGTGTGTGTGTGTGTGTGTGTGCGCGCGCGCGCGCGCGCGCTGCAGAAATAGCGGGATTGAAATTAACGGCGGAATTTACTGAGCATTTATGTAGCGTGACTGACAGCGTACGTGGGCGCGCGCGTGCTTGTGTGTATGTGTGTATATGTGTAGAATAATTGGGACTTCAATGCCCACAATCCCCACAGACTCCTCAACTCCCCTCCGCCCCCCGCCGCCGCCTACACCCATTCAACGGCCGGGACGGCTTGCGATTGGTCTGATTGTCCTATGACATCAGGACCCAACGTGGGGTACCCATAGAACGATTGGTTAGAGCAAAGCATCCCTTCGGCCAATCAGACTACAGAGACAGCCCTCAGACAAGGAAGTGGTTTTAAGGTGGAACCGAGGAGTTGCAGGTATCCGTTTCTACGGTCTAAATTGAGACGTGAACACATTAAACTTGAGTTTCCTCGCCTTTAGAGGCTGTTGTTGATGTAAGAAAAAGTTCAAGGCAAGCACAGTTACCTAACTGACAGGTGACCTGGTTTGAATGTAAGTTACATCGTCTCCAACCGCCCTTACTGGTTTCAAGGTTTAAGTTCATGTAAGGAAAAAAGGAAAGAAAGAAAGAAAGAAAAAAAAAAGTGCTGCTCTGATTGTGTTTTCAATTATATTCTTTAGTTTGTCTACTAGTTTAAAAGACGCCCTTAACTTTGTAAACTAGCTAGGCTAACTTTTGGAAGCTAACGGTTGGTGTTTTTGTAGCAGAGTTTTTGTATTTTGTTCACGACAACAATATATACAAAATTATCATGACCTTTTGACGACTCTGGAAAACAGGGATTACCGATTTACAGCTAAGGAGAAACACGAGTCTAAGCGTCCCATTTGGTAAAGGTTTATTTGCATTAGCCTGGAGGAACTGAAGGCTTTAATATAATAATACCTTCAGCCATTTTTATATCTCCTCCTATATCAAATTTATCAATTTTAGCCCAATAAAACTGCCCCGGGTAGTTTGAGCCTGTAGGCCTCATTCCTCCGTTTGGTAACCACCGTCTCAGTCAATGTGAGCTTGACATACAATATGGCTCTTGTTGTTTATAGACAATAACCTGATGAAGACCGTTTGAGGTTAGGGTAGGTGCAACCCGAGTGCTATTATTCTGCCAGAAATGTTTACTACTGCTATTAGCTGTTATTTATTATTTTTTTAGTAGTCAGCTGGTATCATCTGGTGCTGCTATTTTGGGCTTGCAGAGCTGAGATGATACTGTCTTTACTGTACCTGTGCCAGCAGCTGCTTCTGTTTCCCTGTGTTTAGATGCTGACCATCACTCTGAAGGTGCTGACTCTCCTCTGTGGATCCTCTCAGTCTTTAACACTGAACTTCCCCATGCATTGCAAAGGCAGAGGTCAGTAGAAAGCTCTCTTTTTGATTTTGAGTATTTGCTCATTTTCCTGCTTCTCTTGGAAAAATTAAGTCTCAACAAGCACATCATTTTTTTCTGTTGTTTTTCAGATTGTAATGGTCTAGAAAACAATTAAATAATTGCAGCGAAACACTATTTAATAAGAGGAAGGGGCTGAAGGCTGACTGTGTCTTCTTCCCTGTTATAATGTGTCCACCCCAAAATCCAGATGTCTTATATACGCTTTAAACTTTACACCTGAAATCTGTGTCGTTCCGCACCTTCAAACTGTACTGATAGCTGATGGAGGTAGTTTCCATTTACATTGGCAACATGGACACGTGCAACCTGACAAACTGGCCCACGACATTCTGTGTTGCTGTGGAAAGATGCAAGAGATCCATGCAGTCTTATGAAGTCCTGATGGTAAATACAATAGCAAGCTTTTAACTTATGTAACTTCTGGCCTGTGTTGATGTTTGAGTGTATCTGCATGTTTGTATGCCTGCCCATCTGTCTCTCTGAAACCCAGTGTGAGGAGTCGGGGGAATAATTACCTGCATAATCCATTCTAGACAATTAGATAATACTGATTAGTACAACAGGCTACATGGGCAAGGGTGGCGTTGGTAATGAGGCCTCCATCCAGTAGTGCAGTATATGTCTGTGTTTGTGTGAAAGAGAAAGCTGAAAGAGATTTTTCTTTAATGAAAGCAGATTGTAAAAAGAGCAGGAAAGAGGAAGAAAGGGAGACAAAAGTATGTGCAGAAAGCTTTTAGAGTCTCCAGAACGGAAAGGAGTCATCCTGTAGGAAGCACGAAGTTCCTCTCTAAATTTCATGGTAATCTACCCGTTGAACTGCAATGCTTCTTTTGAGCACGTGACTGTTGTCTCACAGCTTGAAGTCCTTGGGTTTGAATCTCAGACAGCTTGTGACTTTCTTTGTGAAGTTAGCATGTTCACTTCTTGTCTGTAAGGATGTCCTTGCATAGTCTGAAGACATGTGGGTCAGGTAAAATTGCTTGTACTGCAGGTGTGAAGGTGACCTGTTAAGGGGCTCCCTCAGTGTGTGCTGGGGTAGGCTGCAGCCCCGTGTGACCCTGAGCAGGACAAATGCTTTGGATGTGAGTAATTTGGATGGATCGATGTTTACAAGTGGAAATTTATAGGCCGATGGTGGTGCTGTTTTTGCAAAGTTTTTGCCAGCTGTTGGCTTCTGACTCCACACATGATTTCCATCATGTCATCAACCCTGTTGATGCTGCAAGGCTGATGTTATGTAGGATTCACAGAGGGAGACGACAGAGGCTCAAACACTGAGAATAATGATGGCCAGTGAGAGCTGCTGTTACTGCCCTCTGTGTTGTTTGTTTGCCTCAGTCTTTCAAATCTGTCTTAGAAACTTTTGCTAAAAAGTGATCACTACGTGGCTATTAGTGGAAATTGCAGGATAATGGTGCATTGAAATTTCCTTCGTTTTGAAAGATTCCCCTGCGTTAGTTGCTTTGCAGACGTCATCGTAAGGTGACATGAGTAAGAGCAAGTGGAACGGCATCACAAGCAGCAACATGTCTCTGGTGAGGCACATTACTTTTTTGTTTTGCTTTGGGACTGACTCACTGAAATTTTTGTCTGTGACAGGCTAAAGTTTAGCGTGACATTAGCTCAAGTAGAGAAGAGTCTTAAAGTTAGTGAACTGATTTGGAAACATGTTTTATACAGCAGTATATTTGTTAACATGAGCTAACATTAACCGCTATAAGCTGTAGGTCATACCAGACCAATGAAGGCAAAACCTCTGAGTGTATTTAATTGAATAAGGTTGTATTTCATTAGTTATGAATGCAAATTTTCTTTTGTAAGAGGATGAATGTGCCATTAGCTCTTTTAAATGTAGTCGTAGTAGTCTAGCTTTAAATTAAACAGAGGCTTATTTTTAGTTACAGAGCATATTAAATAGAGTCTAAATGCAGTAAAACACAAAACAAATGAACTCAGAGATGGAATATAGCAGAAAGACACCACAGTGAATGTAAATAACCAGTCAAATGTAGCCATTTTGCAAATCAATTAAAAACATACATTAATTTGTTCATTATTTGAAGTCTGAATGATGAAGCAGAACTATTAATTGACCAATATGATTTTTTTTATTATCTGTGTCATTTCTCCTCATATAATATTAATTACCTTACAAATATTTTTTAATCTGTTAACGAATTAACAGGTTATAATAAACCATTGGAGAAATCAACACGCGCCTCCTCCCACAAATGAATGTGTAGTTTTATGGAAATTGACTCTTAAATCCTGCTTGCTGGGTATGCTTACATCAGTGATCTCGTGCTGTTTGTGCAAGGCCTTCATCACTGTTGTCATCGCAACCTTGAGTTGATCCAGTACTGGATAAATACTTTCTTTTCCTCTAAATGCCCACTAATGTCCACTAAGACCTGCCCTTGTGTTCACCAGATGAACCAAAAATACTCATCCTCGCCCTTCTCCTCTAATACCCGTACACATTTTTACATACACAGTTTAAAATAGCACAATGGTTTCTTACCATCAGATCAGTGGAAAAATGCTAAATCAGTCACAGTGCAAATTCAAACACACTCTGTGAGGTTAACATAAGGCAGCATTAGGTTTCCCCAAAAGGATCTATAGTGTTTGGTAATAGACTGCATTGGATAATAGGATGTCTGTATGTGACCTTAATTGAAGCTTTGGGGCTGCCCTCTGGCTAACCCGCTTGTTATCAAATGCAGTTTCTGTCTTACTGGAAACCCTCCACGGATGCCAAGACTGACTGTGTCCGATTTTACAGTGTCGGATTAATGGCTGTTTGATCAAGTTCAAAGGCAGAGCTGCCCTGGATAAACTCATTATAAACAGCGCCAAAAGACGGCCGGGCCAGACTGTGCACTGTACATGGAAAGGCTTTAAATACCAGGTCTTAGTTGGTCCAGGTCCATTCTGGGCAGTCCTGTAAATAACATGTGCACTGGAGCCAGCAGTCAAAAGTAGGCAGGCAGACATTTTTATCTCGCTGTAGCGGGGATATTTGTGGGGTGTTACAGTGGTAATCCTCAAGATACTCGACTTATTGATTTTGATGACATCTTTGGCGGTAAGTGGACGTTGCTGTGGTGTTTCTGCACTGAAGTTTTGCCAGATTTCACTACTCTAGTGCGGCCCTTACTTTAAAAGTCATTACCTCAGAATTTCTATTGTAGACAGCACTTTCATGATGTGACGTTAGATTATTCCTTCCAAGAAGGACACATAGGTCCGAACTATTTGAATATGTATTTTGGCACATCAACTTCCGTAAGAGGAAAAACCAACACAACGAGAGACATACTGCTTATTTCAACATAAACAAATCTTTTAAAAGATCTTCATGACTCCACATTAGAAAATAAACAGTAACATAACGACCTATACCATGACCTATACCCCTGTGTCATTTTCAGTCAATCTAATCTAATATTCATTGAC
This sequence comes from Chaetodon trifascialis, assembly GCF_039877785.1. NCBI lineage: Eukaryota > Metazoa > Chordata > Actinopteri > Chaetodontiformes > Chaetodontidae > Chaetodon > Chaetodon trifascialis. Next base: position 10,727,573 of record NC_092059.1, on the reverse strand, counting down.
AGCCTTAGTGGCCTTACTTGGAGGAACTGCTCAGTTCTTCTCTTTGTTTCGCTGTTGCTGCGAAGAGAAATGAACCACTTCCTCTGGATTTTCCCCAAAAGCCCACCAACCAATGGATGGTTAGAATCGCAAATGTAAAAGCTGAACATGGTATGAGATGAATCTGGTATCACATCATGTAGCAATGCAGCAGCAGTAAAGGTGTTTAGACTTAATTATCTGTATCATGAATAAGCGTGGGCTGCACGGTGGCGCAGCAGGTAGTGCACGTGCCTCACAGCAAGAAGGTTTCTGTGTGAAGTTTGCATGTTCTTCCCGTGCATGCGTGGGTTCTCTCCGGGTACTCCGGCTTCCTCCCACAGACCAAAAACGCTCATTAGGTAAATGACTCTAAATTGTCCGTAGGTGTGAGTGTGAGTGTGAATGTTTGTTTGTCCTTGCATGTGGCCCTGCAATCGGCTGGCGACCGGTTCAGGGTGCACCCCGCCTCTCGCCCATCGTAGCTGGGATAGGCTCCAGCCCCCCGCAACCCCGAAAAGTATAGGCGGTATAGATAATGGATGGATGGATGAATAAGCGTACTGCATTTTGATATAGCTTGCTTCAGTATATTGGTAAGTATGTCGTATGTTTGGAGTATGTGTGTTTTAGATGGTGAAGAGTACTGTCGTGTGTTAAAGTGTGATTCTCATCAGCAGCCAAGACCTGAAAGTGTTGGATAAAACACCTTATAAATCTGTTCTTTTACATGTTTGCACAAATGTTTCTAATAACTGTGCTATCTGTGTCTAATTGTTACATTTTAATACGCAAACCGCTTCATGGTTTGTTTTAAAAGTCAAATAATCTACGCTGAAACCCGTGCAAACAAAACTCAGACAAAACTAGACAATTTATGCGACTCTGTTTTCTTTCTCCTGTCTTGCGCCGCTGATGTGTCATTTGCTGTCGGCTTGGACCGGACATCAACCGGATTAGCTGGGCGTGATGTTACTTGGTTGTTGCTCGTTGGATGAAGTTTCTCCAGCTTTGGAGTGGTTTAACATGGTGATGTATTTACACTCAACAAACATCTGGATGCAGTGCATCTCAGACCACTTCCTGAGGAGGTCTGAGCAGTCGGATCAGTGGCAATCATCGGTGTGTTTACACCTGGATTTATATGAGATTAAGCTTGACTGGCTCGCCGTCCAATCATCCAAGAAACATTTTAATGCAACGTGTAAACTGACTAATAAACTTATCACTCCGAGGAACTGTTAAGTGTGTATGTGCAAGTGTGTGTGTCTGCGCTTGTGCTGCGTAACAAGTGTGTCCACATACAGGAACTGTCATGAATTTGTGTATGAGTGTCGGAGCGTTTGTGTGTGTGAATCTCGATTCATATCAGTTTGAGCCGAAGTCTTTGTGCATGACTGATTGCTTTGTCTGTCTGACCACAACTGAAAAGGGATCCATCTCTCTCATTGCCGCTCTCACCTCCCTCCCTCTGCCTCTCTCTCTCTCCCTCTCTCTGTGTGACTGGGTGTCTCTGTCTACTCAGTTCCACCTTAAGAGGAGCTTTAGCAGCCTGTCGTGTTTGTGTTGAAGCCAACAGGCACAATATATTACAGTCTAGGGCTTGCTGCTGAAAAGCCCGCTGGATCCTCCACTGACCTGCTGTTCTTTCCTGCTTTCCTCTCGCGTTTTTTCCACATTTAGATTAAAAACAAAGCTCTCACTCTCTCTCTCTCTCTCTCTCTTCCCCCCTCCCTCCTCCTTCTTCTCCTCCTTCTTATCCCTCTTCTTTTCTGCGGCAGCAGTCAAAGCAGAGGCTTCAGTGTGTCAGAGAAAGGGTGAAGAGGAGGAAAAAGCAGAGAAGAAGACTGTTTGGACGGAGCTGAGTGTGTGTTTATGTTTGTATGTTTCGCCATTGGACGGCCGGGTGAAGGGGCACGAGGAGGAGAGGAGGAGGAGGAGGAGGAGGAGAAGAGGGGAGCCTGCCTGCATGAAATTCTCAGTGTCATGTCACTACGTGTGGACCTTGACTGATCACAGGTTGAAGGAAAGGGAGAGAGACACCAAGACGAAGACGAGGAGGTGGAGAGAGAGGGACACAAGGAGAAACTGAGACTTTGGGTTCACTGGGAAAAGAAGAGGAAGGAGGAGGACAAGGAGGTAAAGTGTGGAGCTCCTGTTCTATCATGACATTGTTGGATAAACGAACCGATGGACTGAGCGCTCCTCAGTTGTGTGTCAACAGGAATTCGACTTAAAAAACAGAGAGAGGGAGAGCCAGGAAGAAAAGAAGGAGAGACTCAGGAAGAGTAAAGACTGCTGTGTTCAAACCAGCTAAGGAGCAGGGACTGGACTTACTGAGTGTGTGAGAGAGAGAGAGAGAGAGTGTGTGTGCGTGTGCGTGTGTGTGTGTGTGTGTGTGTGTGTGTGTGTGTGTGTGTGTGTGTAACCGGTGGAGGGCAGAGGAGTGGAGGGCCAGGGGACTAACCTGGCCATCAAACGGACTGGCAGCCTCTCCTCTCCTGGGATCATGTACCCTCAGGGCAGGCATCCGGTAAGTACCTCCCCATGTCTCTTTCTCCTGTCTGTCTGACTCTTTTTCTGTCTCTCCATGTCTGTCTCTCAACTCCAATCTCTGTGCTGCTTATTTATGTCTCAGATTCGCCTTGTCACCTCTGTGTCCCTCTGTCCCTTTTTGCTCTCTCTCTCCACATGCCTCTCTGCTTCTCCTCTCCTGTGTCTTTCCTCCTTTTCCCTCCTCTTGGTCTCTCCTTATGTGTCTCTGCTCCTTAGTCTGTCCTCGAGTCTTTTCTCATATTTGTCTTTCTGTCCTGTTTAAGCTGGTCTCTCTTGTCCCTCTCTCTTGTTTAGTTATAAGGACTGTACTGTAACATGAGGAGCGAGACATGAGGGGAGGGGGGTGTCTGGGCTTAGAGATTCCCTGTTATGTATACACACACACACACACACACACACACACACACACACACACACACACACACACACACACACACACACACACACACACACACACACACACACCACCACCACCTCCCTCTCTGTCAGCTGCAACCAGGTGCCTTTGAGATCTCGTGGATCGTTGGCTGTGTAGGTGGCATATAACTGAATCTGCACTTGTCAGCTTGTGTGTGTACATTTGCGTGTGCACATCTATGTACATGTATGTATGCCCATTAGTGTTAAGTTGTCTCTAGGTGTGTGTATATGTGGCGACATGTGTGTGACAATAGATCTGTCTTTATTAACGTGTGTGTGTTTGTGCATGTGTGTAAATTGTTCAGTAAATCTGTCAGCTGTCCATTTGCTCATTTTTGTTGCTAAGCAAACACTTGTGCGTACACACACACACACACACACACACACACACACACACACACACACACACACACACACACACACACACACCATTAAATTGATACTTAAATTCCACTTAATTCATTTCCATTACTGCTAAGAAAGGTCATGAGTGCACAGGCACTTCCCCTTTAATACCTTCCTAAAGTCCCTCCTTCAGTTTCGCCCCTCATCAGCACTGAGAATTTGCTGTTAATTTACCTACTAGGTTAAAATAAAGGTTAAATATGTAAAGTGAAAAGCACAGGAGGATGAATGACAGCTTAGGCTCAGTCGGGCTTAGGCCATTCGTTTCACCGGGGCCCTGGTCCGGTTGCTATAATCAGATTTGGTTGTCAGTCTCTTTGTATCTGGTACAAATGGGTCAGTGGCCACTTTGCCTCACAGCCAGCCAGCCAGCCAGCCAGTCAGACAGCCAGCCAACCACTCAGTCCGCCAGCCAGCCAGCCAGCCAGCCAGCCAGCCAGCTAGCTATCACACAGAATTATGAATGACATTTTCACAAGAGGAAGGCATGAGGAATCAATTATATGTACAGAGAGAATGCTAATAAGCCAGCCGCTGGAATAGAAGGGAGAGAGAGATGCTGAGAGAAACAAGAGAGAAGTGAAAAACAAAGGGAGAAAATGAAAGATGTAAGAGCCAAGAAAGGGAAAAAAAGAGTGAGAAAGAATTCTTTAAAAAGGCACGGCCGGGGGTGGAAAGAGAAATGAAAATGAATGAGAGATGCAAAGGAAGAATCGAGTGTGAGCATTCCTCTGTTCTCTCCTTTAGAGGCGTATCAGAGAGCTTCCTGCTGCGATGCTCTGCGTTTGTGATAAAGTTCAATTCAAGATTGAGCCAACTCCAACCGATCGATAGCCTCCAGCTCTCTCCTTCTGTCTCTCCTCTGTTTTTCTCCCTCTCTGTCTTTTTTCTCTGTCCTTCCTCCTCTTCAGCCCTCCTTTGCCAGTGGAACTTTATTTCTGGTGTTGCTATGAAATGTGATCTGTGGAGAGGTGTGAGGGTGAAAAGAACAGTGTGTGTGTGTGTGTGTGTGTGTGTGTGTGTGTGTGTGTGGTTACAGACTGTGTACATTTACATAGACTTGTGTACATGTGTGTGTTTCTCCTCATAAATTCAGAATAGGGTTACATGTAAAAGTAGCTCACCCTGTTTTTCTCACAAGCACAGCTGGACTAGAACCGTTGTTGAATCTCTGCTTGCTGGTGCGTTCATGGAAGATCCAGTGTTTCGAAAATCAAAGCTGGCCGCTCGCATTGAAGAGCTGATTTATCTTGCCAGTAAACAAAATCAGAAGCCCAACCATAAGCACGCTTGGATGATACGAACATATGAGCTTTTCAGCAGTTGACTTTAAAACTTCAGGTGTCGGCTCATTCTTAATTGCACCAACAGTGACAGTTTTCGAAATAGTCTCCTCTTGCTGCTGCTCCGCCACAAGATGACAACCTTGGCATAAGAGTGAGTGTGATGAATTGTTCGCTCTCATAGAGTGTTAATTTGAAGTAAACAGTGTTTCTTCATGTTGATTATTGTTAGGGATGGAAATGACAATAAATATGATTTTGTTGATACCAATGCCGTTATCAACTCGGCTTATTGGTCCGATTCTTTATCAGTTCCCTCATTGATTCCCGATCAATCTTAATTGTGCTGGCTGTGGCCTGAGAGACAAAATGAGACAATATTTGTATAGCTTTAGTTTCATATAGGCCGCACTTGTGCGTCCGTCCTGGAATTTAAGCCCTTGTTGCATTGAAAGACGTTTCAGCACATTGCTGGTGTCTCCACCCTTACTGAAAATGGTTGATATTGAAATGGTTGTTATTGAAATGATCATTTCACAGACATTACTGCTGGCTCTCGTCTCATCTTTCTTTGTGAAATGAAACCTCTCTTTGGACTGTTTCTTCATCTCCTTGTTGCAAGTTTCCAGCAGCGTAGATGCAGGAGTTTGACGTCATTGCTTTGCAATGTGCAACTGTCAGAAAAACATCCCGGCATCAAGTAAAGGAACTGACAGATCAGACAATTTTGTACCAGTTCTTAACATTTCCAGTTCTTGATTCCCATCCTTCATTGTCATACCACAGTTGAGGTGACAGACTAATACAAATTATCTTAAAAGTGGCATCATTTGTGTGAAGACGGTCAGCAGTAATATAACATATATAGGCGTGATGCACCCTGCTGGTGTCAGTCATCATGGTCCACTTCCTGTCAGACAGGACACGCCGCTCCTCTCAACCCCTCTGTGTGTCCCTTTTTTGAAACGATAACGAAGGTGTCTTCAGCATGAATAGATAAAACGTATATCTGCAGCTTGAGCTGTGTTTTTTTTTTTATCTGAGAAGTCCGACTTTGTTCTTCTCGCTCTCCGGCAGGAAAAGGTTAAAACCGCGGGCTGATTTGCCAGGCGAGCAGAGCTGTAATTGGTTCCACTGGATTTTTGTGGCAAGTGTTATCAGAACTGTGTGATGTGTTTGTGTGCGCGTGGATATGTGTGAGGTGTGTTAATGTGTGTGTTTTTCTTTTTTGTTTAATGTGTGTATTTGTCGTGTGTGGGGTTTCTTTTTATTTGTCCGTGTCTCTTAAGTGCTTTGTGGGTCTCTCGTTTTTGTATTAACAGTGTGTGTGTTGCCTTGTTTGTTGACTTAAATGTGTGTGTCGGTGTGTGCATCTCTTGTGCGAGGTTTTGGTTTATGTGTGCCTTTGCTCTTAAGTTTTAAGTGTCTTTGTGTGTAAGTAAATGTATGTGTTGTTGTGTGTTTTGACGTGTGTGTTCGTATTTGTCCTTGTTCCTGTAAAAGTGCTTGTGTGTGTGTGTGTGTGTGTTCATCTCTTAAAGTGTGTATTTGAGTGTGTGTTAGGATCTGGGAGAAGGGGAAGGGAGAGTGATGGTGCTTTTGTGTGTGTGTGTGTGTGTGTGTGTGTGTGTGTGTGTGTGTGTGTGTGTGTGTGTGTGTGTGCACTGTGTGCCAACAACAATAACAATAAATAATGTTCCAGTCCGACCTCGACTGTTGCTGTGAATGTACAAGCCCTTGATTGGCTGCCACACCCCAGGGAGAGAGAGCGAGAGAGAGAGGATTTACTGTGTGTTTTCATGGTTAAGAAAGATATCCATGACTGCTCGGACTGATCAGAGGTAATGCACACGTTCTGTGAACACACATTCATATTTTACATCATTGTACACATATATGCATGGAGGTATAAACAAACTCGCCTCCTCTCAAACATGCGGGTTTCTGTTGTACTCTCAGCACGTTCACTTCCAGTCCAGGAAGGTTTGGCCGTTGTGTTTTTGTACACCTACAGCTGTCGCTCCGTGTGTTTGTGTGTATGTGCGTACACTACCAAATTTTTCTCAGAGCTAGGAGTTTTGATGGCTGTCTAGAGGATTAAGATCAGACAGAGTTTATTTAGCAAGCCTATGAAAGAGAAAGAGAGGCAAAGTTGGACTTGGCTCCAGTTTAGATGCTGAAGGTGTCGACTGTTTTCCCTCAGTTGCAACAGTGCTATATCAAATCAGATCTGCTCTGATAGTTATTCTTGCATCATGCACGAACGTAATTCAGTCACTTTCTGCTTGTGAAATAAAGCACCAGTTGAATTATTATCGTACATACGTGTGTGTACGCATGCGTGTGTGGACGTGGACGTGTATTACTCATGTTGTGGGGACATAAATCTGTTTACACAGTCACATTGTGGGGACTTGCCCTCCATAAGAGAACAGAACGCAAGTCCCCATAACGTAAGTCATTAAATTTTAGGGTGAAGTCTTGGGTTAAGGTTACGGTCAGCAAGCAGTGGTTATGGTTATGGTTATGGTTAGGTTAAGTCTCCAGGAAATGAATGTGAGTCTATTTAATGTCCCCAAAAGTGATGGAAACATCTCTCTCTCTCTCTCTCTCTCTCTCTCTCTCTCTCTTTCTCTCTGTGTGTGTACGTGCGTGCGTGCATGTTTGAGAGAGAGAGAGAAATGTTGAAGACGAAATTGGAACACAAGTGTGCCAGTGTGTGGTATGCGTGTGTGTGTGTGTGTGTGTGTGTGTGTGTGTGTGTGTGTGTGCGTGTGTGTGCGTGTGTGTGCGTGTGTGTGCGTGTGTGTGCGTGTGTGTGTGTGTGTGTGTGTGTGTGTGTGTGTGTGTGTGCATGACCAGGCCTTCCTTCTCTTTTGGCCATGGGCAGGGTAACACTTTACTTTTATGGCCATGTAAACAAACCAGTGCCAGATATATTGCCACAGAAATCACATATGGTCTATTAATGAGGGCAGAGCCATGGTAAGGGTGTTAGATAAGGTTGGATTTCAATGTGCATGAGATTGAATTTGTGAGTCAACTTTGTAGTTTCACTGGTAGGACATGCTTAACTACTCATTACTGCATGTTGAATTGTGTAAGTGCTTGCTACTTAGGGATGGAAATTGATGGGATTTCACTGATACCAGGGCCATTATCAGTTCTGCTTATCTTCCCGATTCTTTACAGATTCCCTCATTGATTCATGATCAATTTTAGTGGAGCTGGCTGTGGCATGAGAGCTACAACATGTCTGTCATCATCTACAGTAAAAATGGGTGAAGTGAGCGAATATTTGTACTGCATTCATTTTCATATAGGCTATTTTATTCAAAGAAAAAACCTGCCTGCATGGAGCTGATGTTATTTTAACCATAGGCTATTTACCCTCGGTAACAGACATGCTGTTTGGGTTGGGATGCAGCATCACTTGTGCATAGAGTGTCAAATACATGTCCTTCCTGGAATTTAAGCCCGTGTTGCATTGAGAGATGTTTTAACGTAATGCTGGTGTTTCCACATTTGCTTGAAATGATCATTTCACAGACATTACAGCTAGCGCTCTTCTCATCTTTCTTCGTGAAATGAACCCCCACTTTGGACTGTTAGACGTCACTGCTTTGCAATGCTCAAGTGTCAGAAAGACATGCCAGCATTGATAAAGGCCGCTGATAAACTCTGAGGCATGGGATTGTGGTGCATCAGACAATCACGAACCGGTTCTTTGCGGTTCCTGTTCTCGCATTCCCATCTCTATTGCTAATGTGTATAGGAAGAATTTTGGCTATGCAACTGTGCGCTGTTTGCTTTTGTGTACCCTGGACCTTTTTTTTTGGCATCTAGCTGTGTCAGCCAGTTTGTTTTTTCCCCAACAATTGTGGCTGTAATGAAAGCCATGTACGGTAAACAGCACAGCTTATTGCTGTCACCTCCCACAGATGGCATCCTCCCCTCCTTTCCTTTGTCCTCATCTTGTTTACATTTAATTTCATACAGCATTTCAGAGGCCGTGAAATGGCAAAAAGTCAAGTAACAACAATACAGCTGCAGCGAGACGATCCAGAGAACAAGCAAAAAGTCGTACAAGCAACCAACAACTTCATCATCAGCCATCCAGATTAAGTCTCCGCTCTGTTTTTTTTTTTTTTTTTTTTAAAAGGGCCATTTTTTGTCCTCAAATCCTGTGCTCTGTGTTCTTTTCTTTGTCATTAAAAGAAATGATCAGAGCGAGGCTTGGATGGAGTCCAGGGACTCTTCTGGCTTCCAATCTCCCTGATTTGTAATCCACCGCTGGCTTAGTGGCTGACTGGTGAGCTGCAGCATTAACTGTCTGGCTGTCTGAATGACTGAGTGACTTGCAGACAGGTTAACTAGTGGATTGACTGTCTGAATTTTGGTTTCCTGGCTGGTTAGTTGGCTGTATGGCTGACTAACTGAGCGCTGGCTTGTTAATTGACTGTCAGACTGACTGACTGACTGGCGAGTTGGCAGAATGAGTGAGTGGTAAAGATACACACAGCAGCACAACGAGAGGGGCACTAACTCTAATTGAGCCTCTTTTGTTGGGAAACCGGCAGCGTGGCTCTCTCCAACTTATCAAAACCTTTGAGTGGTCTGCGGAAATGCAGACAACACTGTCAGAAAGAAAGAGGCAAATGTGAGGGCGTCATAAAAAGATGGCTGACATGTAAGTTACATTTCCATTTTTCCCTGCAGCTCCTTTTCAGTCTTTCATCCACACAGTCCAAACCAATGAGCTGTTGCTTATGTTCACTGCTGCTTACTTCACACTCTCACACACACACACACACACACACACACACACACACACACACACACACACACACACACACACACACACACACACACACACACACACACGTACACAAGGGGCACTGACACTCCTCTGCCACACTTGGTATTTCTCATCTATTCATGTGCCTTTTTCCTAAATATTTCACCAGCCAATTATTATTTCATGCGCTATCTGAATGTGTCTCTGCTTGTCTCAGAGACACATGGGCAAAAAGAAGAACAAAGGGACTAAGAAGGAGATGTAAAGAACGAAAGGAGAGAAAACGGAGGGAGGAATGAGATGGAGCAGCAAGAGAAGAGGCACGAGAAAGAGAAACTGTTTTGTTTGTGGGTGTATTTGTTTGAATGAATGCATCCATGCATAGACATGCCTGCTTATACTGTACCGTGTGAATCCTCATGCGTTGGTAGGAACTGTGCCAGGGGCTAAACAGATAGATGGGGAAGACAAGCAGATAGATAGAATCATTTCTTTCCCAATCACTCCCAGACCTGCATCTGTTTCACAGTTGCCGTCCCGCTCATGTAGCCGCTGCCGGTGGTGGAAAAACAGGCAGCTGATTGAACAGAAGACTTCCATGTGACAGACAAACAGACAGGAGAGACTGAGAGAGAGGCAGACGGAACCAGACTGACCTAATATTCAGACAGAATGGGTGGAAAAAGCTGAAGTGTGACTGAGATTTGTGTAACAAATTTGGGACAACAAGAAGCAGGACACTGCTCAGGCACTTATGGCGTTCTCCAGTGTCTAGTATCTACTGTACCAGAAAACCTGGTGGCTGGTGGTGACTAATGCCTAGTCCACATGTACATGGGTGTTTTTTTTTTTTTGTAAAACTGCTATTTTCCTCCTTTGTTCTCAAAAAATGATGTGCACACAAGCACTGTTTTGAAAAAAATCAATTTGTAAATGCAAAAACCCCAACTGAAGAGCCTTTAAGAGCATGCCACACTAACAGGCGGTGACTTAACCCGACCCCTAAAGCCACGCTTGGCCAATCAGAAGCCTGACAAAAGGTCTCGTCCAAAGCTGGCTGGTTTGTGGTGGGGACTGTGTCGTGGGAGTGTTGGATTATGTAGCCTTATTACGTGACCTTCATAGCATGTTCTGTCCATGTGTCAACACTGCAAACTGAGTTTCTGAATACCTGCACCCTGGACGGAGTTTTCCAAGAAGTCTGTTTTCAGTGACCTTAAACTGCATCTGTGTGTGGACGAAAGGTCAAAACGCACAGAAAGAGCTACGTTTTCAAAAATCTTCATGCATGTGTGGGCTGGGCAGAGATCCCTACTGATAAATCTCATACTAGCTTATCAAAAATATATTGGTATCGGCTTATAGACTCAGTTGCCAGTTTATTAGGTACACCTAGCTAAAGGATGTTTGTGGTGCTGTTTATTGCATTGCACAGAGATGTTTCTGTCAGTCAGCCTTGATTGCAACACCTCACTGCAGCCTCCAAAGTAACCGTATAAACATATTCACTGAAAAGCTTTCATGAAGGTAGGAATATTGCAGGACTGTTGTATTAGTTTTAGCTGGGTGCGTCTGGCAATAAACTGGCAGCTGAGTGCATGCTGGTTGATTATTAGCAGGAAATTGCAGCACAAAGCTGCACAAAGCATTGACTAGTTTGCGTTTCACTTGTAAAATGCACCACTCCGTACAGTACGATCACAATTCTTTAATAACCAAATTTAAAAGATCTTCATTATAATTTTAGTTATAGTGTTTATGGTGAAAAATTAATTCCAGCCAGTATATTGTTATCAGATCTCAAATGTCAAATTCTTCAAATATCCAGTTATCAGTTGAATTTCAGCTGTGAGCGGTGACACTGGCTTCACGCAGCTGCTGATTGACAGTTTGTAAAAGTCCCACATGAGTGATGGCATTGGCTGATTTATTTTGGCCGCGTGATACCGGGTGTCGCTTCATCGTTTTATCATATCGGTGTGTTTCCATGTTATCGCAGGAACTTAAACTGCTGGTTTATCAAGTCGGACAATCAAACTTGTGACAGGCTGACAGGCAGTTGAACACACAGGCAGACAGGCACTGACAGACAGGTGATGGTTACGGCCAGTGGGTCCCGCCTTTGTCCTGTTATGTGATACAGTGCAGTGGGCTTCACCCGCCTCTCCTCCCCTCCCCTCCCCACCATAGATAATCCTTCCTAATTCTCTGCTTGCCCGTGCCAGCTCGTCCAAATTGTGATTGACTGCTGTCCCACATGGTGTGTGTGTGTGTGTGTGTGTGTGTGTGTGTGTGTGTGTGTGTTTTGTTTGTGCCCAAGTGACCCTTCCCTCCCTTCCTCACCCCCTCCTCCACCTCCACCTCCTAGATTAACCGGATCAGTTTTGGGTTTCAGGATCCCCTATGCTGGCTGCTACGGTTCTCTCTCTCTCTCTCTCTCTCACACACACACACACACACACACACACACACACACATATATGCACACAGGCGGTAGGCTGTTTTTTGGCCCTTCGTGACGCGCTATTGGACCCCTAACAGTCTGGGCTGCCATCTGTCACAATACAGGAGAGACCAAACACACACACACACACACACACACACACACACACACACACACACACACACACACACACACACACACACACACACACACACACACACACACACACACACTCCAACAACAAATGTTTGTTCTGGTGTACATACGGCAAGACTTGATGATGCCACCATCTTTGTAAACACTGCAGGAGAATGCACGTTTATCCCCTTATATAACTTATAGCTCAGTTTTACTGTGACCTGCTGAAGTGTCCTTTAGCAAGACGCAGAGTCTCTTATTATTTCTAATAAGCATGAACTAATTTGATACCAGCTTTCCATGCTTGTCTCTTTATGCTGACAGGCAGAACTCAGCACAGGCAGGGAATATTTCTCCTTTTGCCTGAGGACATTTTCTAACTTTTTTTTTTGGTGTGTGTGTATTTTTCATTTCCTTTTTGCTCATAAGAAGTTTCATAGCTCCAGGCTCCATGAAACTCATTCAAAAAGGTGCAACTGGCAAATCAAAAGGAAGACATTTTGGACTTTTTGTCCAACAGATAAAAGAAATTCAAATCTCTCTCATCAGCACACCACAGAGGACGCCATGTTGACACCAGTGGTTTTCACTCGCAGATCTCTTGTATAAGCCTGATCTGTGACTATGGGCTTTGTTATATGACTCAGTGCTGCTGATGTAACCCGCCAGCAGCACTTTGTCTGTGTGCATCCGCATGAGTATGTGTCTGTGTGTTCATGTGTTCATGGCAGCAGATGGTGGGAGCAGTATTACCACAGACCGATGGACAGTGCACCGGGTACAGCCACTCGGCCTGTGTTGACTACAGCAAAGGACAGCATGACTCTCTCTCTCTCTCTCGCTCTCTCTCTCTCTCTCTCTCTCTCTCTCTCTCTCCATCTTCTTCCCATCCTCTCTGTGTCAGACGGATGAATGGCTGGCTATCTCTCTCACTCAGCAGCCACGCCGCTCTTTCATCATCTGTCTCCCTGCTCGTTCTTTCTTTCCTCTGTAAGGATATCAAACCAGTCTATCACTCCCTCCATCCCTCAGTCCATCCATCCCTCTGTCTGTCAGATGAGTATCTATCTCTCCTCCACCTCCTTTCCCCCTTGTCAGTCCATCCCTCCATTTTCCCACTGTGGGTTTGTGTGTTGTCTGTGTGCTCGTGCGTGGCTAAAGTGTGAATCTGCGTGTGTGATAGTGTGCGTTTGTTTGTTTGTGGGTTTTTCAGTGCGCTCTTGGCGTGGGCGTGCGTGTGTATGTATCTGCGTGTGCCAGATCACTATCTATCCCCCCACCCCTCCCCTGCCCCTGCTGAGTGTGTGTGGTGTGAATCAAGGTCAGTGGGGATCTGTTGGCAGACACCCCCCATCCCATCTATCCCACCCACCCCCTCCACGCCTCCCTCCCACACACACACCCTCTGGGTGTGTGCGTGTGGTGCCCATCCAGCCAGCTAGATGTCCCTGCTATGTCTGCCTCAGCTCAGTTTAGCTCAGCTCAGCTCGGCTCCGTGGATTAATTACTGGGGAACCCATCGCGTCTCTGACCTCCACCATCGGACTAATTGAAATCTAATTGAATTGTGCTTGTCTAGACTAATGAAGCCCCGCCACTGAAACCGCCAATCTTTTAGCCGTAGCTAGAGGCCGATAGCCACCCAGCTGCACTGTAGCGCCTTTACTGTGCTGCTTAGTTTGGATGGATGGATGGATATGTGAACGGATGATCATATGAGTTCATGGATGGATTCATAGTTTAATGACAAAGTAAAAAGACATGGTCCATTTGTTGTACGACCTTAGATTCTGGGTTAAAGGTCACCATCATGGGACGTCTTGTGCATCTATTCAACCAAAACATGTCCTTCCTGCCTTATATGAGAAATTTGATCCTTGCTCATATAAAAGCTACATTTAGCTTCTTTTGTGCCAAATCATAGTGAAAGGAAACTTAATTTTGAGGAAAAGGGAGTCATAATTGTGTAATATGATATCAGTAAACTTGAACTAACTTAGTTTTCTCTGCCTGCTGCATCAGTCTGTAATTATGCTGGAAAGTTGGGTGTAGGTCGTCCTGATGGCACAGAGAAAGAATCACACGTCCACCACTGCAGGGATCTGGGTTCCGTCCCCTGCTGTGGTGCTTCAGGTTAGGCTGGGTGCCCTCATCAACACACCAGGCAGCAGGCTAGGATGGTGATGAGGTGTCCTCGTCTCTGTATCAGCAGCGTTAGAGCGTTTGTGCAGAGGGAGGCGGCATCTGGGCTGGATAGTGTGAACCTCAATACTCCTGTTGAGGCTGATCACTGACAGGTGAAAAGAAGTAGCTGAAAAGAAGTGGCAGAGACACCTGGCAGGCTGAATTCTCCCCAGGCTAACAGCGGGAGTTGTCCTGTGCAGGGACAATCAGCCAATCCAATTATATATATTTTTGAGAGAAAAAGGCTGAAGAATGGTGTCTTTTTATGAAAAAGTATACTCAAGATTTGCCTGACTACAAACTAAGCCCCAACCCAAAACAGAAACAACTACAGCATCAACAAACATCCACAGTGCCCTTATTTCTAAAAGTTTATGAAGACCATGGAGGAGGAGAACGGCTGTCGAAAGCGCTTTAGACAGACATGGAGGGCTGGTGGTTGTGGTGGGGAGTGGACCCCAGGGAGGTGCTTGTTTTGTTGGGCCTTCTTTAGCTTTTAGCAGGTGAGAGACGGTGCCGTGATTCCCTATAAGTTATTCATTTGACGTTTCCTCCCTTCTCAGCTCTTTGTAGGCTGGAATACATTAGCAACCTGGCAGAGTGGAGAGGATGCTAATGTGGAGGAGAGGGAGAGGAAGAGGGAGAGGAAAAAAGGATGGGGGCAGTGGAGGGAAGGAGGCAGTCATTAGAGGAGGAGGAGAACAGAGAGAGAGAGAGAGAGAGAGGACACGGCTTCGTGATGTGTGGGAAGGGGAAGTGACCTTCCCTCTCACTTTCATCTTGGCTTTTTTCTCCCCATGCCTCGCTCCCTGACACACACATGCACAGTTTCATACACACACTCACCGCAATGTTCGGCACATGCAGGTGCACTTGTGCCTACACAAATACATTACAAGCACAATGCATACAATGTCTTTTCTTGAGCAGGAACACACACACACGCACAGTATCTGTTTTTCATCCTCTCTTTCTCTTCTTCTTCTCTTGCTCTTTTTCCTGTGCAGGTCCCCTTGCAACCTGGCCAGTCTTTCAAGTTCACAGTCCTGGAAACTCTGGACCGTATCAAGGAGGAATTCCAGTTCCTCCAGGCGCAGTATCACAGGTACACACACAATATTACAGTGCACACATTACACAGACAGTATACAGACAGACATGCATGCACGTGCTCACATGGTATTTATGAATATGAAGTCATAAACGTCAATGGTTATCATTGAGGTCTTTCTAATCCAGAGGGTCTGGTATGAATGGTATGAGTTCTGGTAAGAATCACAGAATCACATTTTTAGTATCGTATAATCTCTGCGCTTAATGGAGTAATTCTAAAAACAACACATTGTAATTCAGTTCAGTGAAAGTGGTGATGAATTCTTGAATATATGAATGAGTAAAGATAATATGACAGCGTGCCTTGTGCTGTCCTTTAATCTTAGTTACTACACTGAATGTACAAAATATTGGAGACTGAGTGAGTTAGAGCCTTTCATACTGAATCCAGTGTCAACCATCTGAAAGCTTGACACACTGCTCTCACTCATCATCTTTGCCTAAATCTGAACATTGTCTCCTTTGTACTAGGAATACATTTAATTTGGGAAATAGATGAGGGGTCAAAGCTTTTAGCTAAATTCATTTTTTCCGTGTACCTCAAATGTCCTTTTTACATTCAGTGTCTTTAATGTGATTGTTGAGATTTGCAGTTTTTCCTGACATTAATGAAACTTTATTTCATTTTGTGAATAAATTCCAGGATCTCATTCAAATTCCAATGCAATTTAGGTCAATTTAGCTCTTTATATTTTCTACAGCTGAAGGTCACTGATGGTCACGTCATCATATGGCTGACCAGAAGTGACCTTGGCCAAGAGAGATAAACCATCGCAGGTTAAAACACACAGCCTCTTGCTCTCACCTCAGTGGGCAGGCGGACCACCCTGCTGCGAGACTGCAGCCACACTTTACTGCTCGGCATTGGACTGGTGGATTTCAGTGACATATACACGCACACTCAGTCGTGTTTCCATTACTTCATTAACATTGGGCATTACAGGACATTACTTGACTTGCATACATTTCGAGGAAACTCACCCTCACCCTCACCCTAACTTTAACCACCTTAAAATTTAATTATTTATGTTCTTGGGACTTGTGTTTTGTCCCCACAGCATTAATAAAACATGCATACTCATTTCCTGGATACTTACCCTAACTCTAACCTTAACCTTAACGACTCATCTTTTTCCAAATTGGGGACCGTCTTTTCTATTGGCCATTCCCAGTTAACTGCTCTGTAGTCTGAAATGTGTCCTCGAGAGTAGGTTTAGTCAGAAACACACGCACGCACGCACGCACGCACGCACGCGCGCACACACACACACACACACACACACACACACACACACACACACACACACACACACGCACACACACACACAAAGTTGCAAATGACTGCAAACATCTATCAATGTGTACTATAAATGTTTACATGCCAATTACCAGCTTGCTGCCATAGCTTTTCAAAATAATAGTCAGTCAATATTGAGGTCTGTTTCACCTTTTCCTAATTCTGGTCTGAAGTGGCAGAAAAACTCATGCACTATTTACCACCTCAGTGTGATCATTTTTTTTGAGAAGCTTGCATTTGCAAACTTCCTCCCTTTTTGACTAATGCAATGTATTTGAAACACATTTGAAAGTACTTTGGAAATAACCAGAGCTGGACTTGATGCAAGACTAAAACAGAACACAGCCAAAAGGCACAAACCTGACATTTGACGATTACACCCAGGATACCCGTCGGACTCTAATATAAACACGGCAGTGTACATGTGACGTATATAACTCGACACACTCCCACAGACATGGAGGTGTGATGAACTGCAGTGGTGAATAAAACACACCCTGCTGGCGGTTGTTACCACGAAGGCGATATTTTTCAGTGTCACTTTCAGCAGTAATAGGTAGCCCGACCGTGTGACTAAGAATCATTTTTGGTATCCTTTCACAGCCTTAAACCATGTTTGACCTCTGCAGTATCTAAGTCCTGTGGAAATTACAATTTATTTCAGTGGATGCAAATGCAGCATTTAATCTGTGTGTGTGTGTATGCGTGTGTGTGTGTATGTCCTTTTTCGTCCTTGTGCAGCCTGAAGCTGGAGTGTGAGAAGCTGGCCAGTGAGAAGACTGAGATGCAGAGGCACTACATCATGGTGAGTCCAATCAGGTCTTTACCGGAGCTGTACAGTGATTTGTTAGTCTGACTGGGCCAATCGGAAACTCTGACAAGAGTCTGATGGGTTCTTATATAGGAATTGCAATCAGGGGAGTTGTATCTCAGCTGTTGATTAGCTGGCTTGACGTTGTTTAGTGTTTATGTCATTCAGGAGTAAAAGCTTTGCTTGTCTCTCCACTTCTCTGCTGTTCTTCCTGAAATGGTCCTCTCATTTTTTGTCTCTGTGTCACTTCTTTGTTTTCACCTATTTCCCCATTCACTTACATGAATAGGCTGTTTATACATCACAAATAACGTCAATCAATTTGTGATTGTCAATACCTTGTCTGTATGTAAATGTCAGTATTTACTTTGAAAAATATATCACTCGCAGTGGTACATAATCTTGACAAAATGAAATAGTGGAATACAGTTTAAATTTCCACAAGTTGCACGAACCATCACTAAACCAGCATTATATGATCTTCTCGCTGTGTTTCTTACACGCCATTTATCTTGCTCACTTGTCCCTCTCTCTAAAACGTCCTTTCCCATGCATCTCCCCATGTTTTTTCCTCCCTCAGACCCTCTATCTTCCTCAGTCTGTCCCTCTGTCTCTTCCTCCTCTCTCTGTTTTCTCTCGTGCGCTAACAGCCTGAGCTCCCACTGTGTCGGTGTGTCTGTGCGACTAAAGGCTCACATGTATCGTAAGCCTTCGTCTGTGGTACAAAACCCACACAGAGCCGACCAGAATACGATATGCACCATCTGCTAAGCTGCTCGCATTTCATAAACCTGGGAGAGCAGGCAGGATCAGGGCCGTAAGCTAGATAGACACACAGATGGATAGACAGAAAGAGAGAGAGGGAGAGAGAGAGAGAGATAGAAGCAGACAGACAGATAGACTGAGTGTGAGAGTGGAAGGCGAGCAGGCAGACAGGGAAACGGACAAATGGATAGAGAAGCACACAGAGAGACAAATGATAAAGAGATAAACACACAAACACTCAGGAGATACAGCACACACATTCATTCATTCTACACTTACACACATTTTGTTCTTCTGTTGTTATGAGGACCTTCCATTAAGGAGGCCCTGACTAATCGTAATTATAATTCTTATAATAACTGACAATGTAATAAGTGCCTAACAGTGTCAGAACCTGTCAGTATTTCTCCAAATACCTCCAAACTATTTATCCGATAATGAAACAAATCGCTGGAAGATGGTCCAGCATATTGCTACATTACACAAGGCGTCTTTAAAGTTTTTATTACTGATTACATAATGATAATGCTGTCTAACATTGTGCTTCTCACAGTAGACCTCACCAGGAGAGCTGTGTGCTGTTTCTGGCTCGTCTGGTCGCCTTATTATGGTGTCTAAAGTGGAACTGTCTCGAGCCAAGTTTAAGCAATGAAGGGAAATTTAATGTCCTTCAACTGATACTTGTGACCGAAGTGACAGATGTTCAGCAACATTACATAAGCTCAGTTAGTCAGTCTGTACACTTAAGTTTCAACATAATCTCCTCGTGACATCGTCAACCCAATAAATGGATTTTTTTATTGTATTTTCTGGCATATTCCGCAAACACAATACAACTTTTGAATAAATCAAGCACTGTATAATAACATATCCATTCAACTGCAAAGCCAAAAACTTGTTGAGGTTTTGTTTAGGATCTTAAACTGCCCAAACCCCAACCCTCAACTGGTCCCTTAAAAACAGAAGGATTTTTCAAACTGACCTCATTTCATAAAAATATCCTCGCTATGCTTTTCAAAGTGGTAAAAAAAAACACAAGAAGAAACGTGCACATAAATATGATACAGTACAGAACACACACAAAGAAAAACCTCTGCAAACCACACACTTCTCAAAAACACCCACTTCCCTAATCTCAGGCACTCCCCATTTTAGCTGTGGTTTCACACAATTACTGTGTGGAACAAACAGCCCAGACAAACATCCACCTTGAAATCCTCGCCACTCGATCTTATACAATAGGAAGGGTGGCATGCCAGCATGGATGCAGTTCCCTGTCTCTCCTTAGACGGGGGCAATGGATGACATTTGATCGAACTTTGTGCATATTAAATGTCACGGCCTTTGTGACCACTGCCGCATTGGTAAACTAAGGAGGGAGAGAAATAGACTATCTTCTGCTGTATGTTTAAGTTCAACACGAGGCTTTAACGGTTCCCTATGGCAGGAGGTCAGGGGACTGCAGATGCAGATGTCATATCCATATAGGTTAGCATGGCAGATGGTTAGCACTCTAGGCTATATTATCTGAACTGGAGCTCACTGTAGTGTAGTGGATGGCTAACACAGTGCTATGCTTCTTCATAGGCATGGCTCAGAAATGAGAGGGAGGTGAAAGAGAGGCTCAAAGGGAAAGATAGCTTGAGAGAAAAAAGGCTCAGAGAGTGTCAGACAGAAAAAAACAGGGAGCTGCTGAGGGAGGGAGGGAAGGATCCAAAAGGAGGCAGAGATAAAGAGAATAAAAGAGGAGAGGGAGAGAGTGGTAGAGGCAGGAGAGAGATACAGAGGGAAAGAGAGAGAGAGTGAAAAATGCTGAAAATGAAGGAGAGAGAGACGAAATGAGGAAAGAGAGACACCAGGGGACAGAATTGCAGAGAGGGAGAGATGGAGGGTGAAAAAAAAGATACCGTGAAGGGATGAAATGGAGAGAGAGGGGGAGAGAAAAAAGAGAGTATGCAACATAGAGTGCAAGAGAAAGAGATAGTGATGTGTTTGTGTGGGGGGGCGTGAAATGAAAGAAAGAGAGATAGAGAGGGAAAGAGCGAGAGGGTGCACGCACAGACACGTAAATAATGTGAAGCAACAACGGACTCGCTGCGCCCACAGAGGAGATAACCCAGAAGGCTATATTTAGCTCGTTAGGCCTGTCATCCACACTGAGGCCTGTTTCCACAGGCTGGGGCTGTGCTCACCACGCTGCACTGCTCCTGCCTTTACTATTCATCAGTTTTAAGCTCTTTAAATACTAGGGTGAGGGGTTGGAAAGTAGGGAGCGGGTTATACAGGGTGATACAGGGCTGATGCATGTGGAGTGTTTCGTGAACTTTAACACTGTAACGCCCAAGAAATGTGACGATTAAGAAAACATGCATTTCTGCTCTGTAAGGTGGCAGTCTTTTGAATTTTTTATTTGATTGTCCTCTTAAGAAAAACAGCAGGATAAATGCTTAAAAACAACATGTTTACTTTGAAATGACAATGACCTCTCGTGGCTGTCGGGGCTAAAGGAGGAAGAAGTGTTAAGTTGTCATATGGCCGCAAAGTCTGCAGGGATGAGACGTCTGGGTGGCTCAGTTTTGACAGTCAGCGTTGGTTTCTTTTAACCGTGACCACGATTGTTTCCCAACCATGACCAAGAAGTTATTTTAACCCATATCGCCATCTTTCCCCAACACTACCCAAACCATTTTTGGGCCTAATCCGAGCCAAACCTCAACTACAGTGGTGTCATATCAGAAAAAAATGTTGTCCTGTCAGAGCAGAAAATGCTTCCATGTGTCCTGCTGCATGGCAGTTACAAATTATGTATTTTGACATTTTATTTTGAAGTCTTGTCGCATTTGGTCTTTATCTACATTTTCTTCAGAGAAAGTTTGAGTTTGTGGAGTTACTGTGTCTGTGCTGTCGGATCAGCAGCCATTTTTACCACAGCTTGCTTACTAACGCAGCATTCTTGTATACATCACAAATAAACGATGTCTACTGTAGGGGTAGATTCTCCTCTGAGGCTAATACCTAAAAATCTGATGAAGACGTGCTTAATGTTGACATGTTAGCTCATTAAAAACACTTGCTTCAACTGCGTGCTCCAGATCTCATCTTTCGGGATCGAACCTGAATATCTTTAAGTAGAACTGATAGCAGGACTGCCAGGACGGCCAGAATATATGTTTTATTTTATAGCTCAATAATCTCATTAACATTTGTGTGCTTTACAGAAATATAATGAGGCAACAACAAATGATTTTCTTGGCTTTTTTAAACAGCAAATTGAAACTGAAATTGATTCTGTCTGATCATCACTGTGTGTGTGAGAAACACAGGTTTTACGTGTCACATGTTTTCATATCAGTGGTCTGTAGGTTAATGAGGTAATAAAACTGAAATAGACTAATAGACCGAAAATGTCCCCACTGCATCTAACTATGTGAGAGGATGTGACGGTCACAGAGAGAAAAAGGGAAAGGCTGAAATAAGCCAATAACTGTGGTACTATTGTATTCGCTTAAGAGCTGCGCTTTTCCGCCAGCCATCATGTTTTAACAGAAGGTTTTAGACTTACTGTGCGGCTAGATATCTCCTTATGGCATGCAACTTTTCAAAGTCAGGGAATTTGTTTTTCCTCACATTTGCTACTTAAATTCTATAGCTGGCAATGGGTACATTTTACACGTTTCACGCTTGGAGAGATGATGCCATAACCCTCTCAAATTGCTTCTGTCCGTGGAGTGTTGCTGCAGTAAAACGGCAGAGCCAGGTTCAGATATAGTGTGTTTGCGTGTTTGGCAGACCCGCTCCCTGTGTCTTTTTGGATGGAGTGTAATGTTGGCTGCTCGGCTAGACTGCCTCATTTCTTTGTGTGTGTCGAGAGACACTGGCAATGTGTAACTTTAGCGGTAGCTGCAAACTCACAAACATCAAGTCACACACATTGAGAGTGTCTGTGGGCATCTTGCTTCTTCTCCTCCTGTTGTATTTATAATTCATGGCTCTCAGATTTCACTGCTCTCCTGGAATTCCACTGTGTATTTTTAAATAAGGTTGCATTGAAGCCCCGGCTAATCAGGGGGCGTAGACGTGTCAGTCACATGCTTACACATAGTGCGAGCAAGTCTCCTGCCTGCAGGGCTGTGTTCACCCCTGCTGGCCTGAGGTTGAATCTTGCAAAGAGCAGACACACAAGCATCAGGCTCAGTGAGAGGTGAAAGAAGAGAGACAAGGTCTTGCATCATAAAACCCCAAAAAGCCCACATCTTAATGTAGTAGACTGTTTAAGACTTGCTACCTAAAGTGGGAAAACCTTGATGATGGACTGAAAGTTTTTACAGTCAAAAACATGTTGAGTCGCTGCGCTGGTTTTCTCAATTTTTTTTTGTATTTAGGATTAAAATGTTCTCAGAAACCTTTTTATTCCCCCAGAGTCTTGACTATTCTGCAGCCTTCCTCTCATTTCCTACTGTCAAACACAAGACAAAGCTCTTATGGGAGAGTGGACTGCCCAGACCCTTTAATATGAAGTATAAAAAAGACATGTCTACTTGAGGGTGACAGCTCACAGTCGGGAATCAAATTAGGTGGCCTCTCCATTGCTGTGTGTGTGTGTGTTGAAGTGAGGTACAGAGGCGCTGCGGGGGTCTGGTGTTAATGAAAGGCCATGCTGCTGGCAAAAGACAAAATATTGTTGCTTCAAATGTCGTGATAGAAAATAATGACAAGATGAAACTTGTCACTCCTGTTAAATGTGTGTGTTGTTGTGCGGGGAGATTCGAACTGCTTTGAAAACATTGGGGGAAAGAAATGCGATGAATTGCCTTTTCGTGTCATATGGACAACATTGCCACAGTGATGATTGCCTACCCTTACTGCAGGTTCTGCAAACATTCGAATTCCAATATGTGTAATAAGCACCTGCAGGTCTTAAACTAACAATGTGTAAAAACTCCTCCAAAAACTGGCTAAGAAATAGCCTAAGCTAAGCTGCTGCGAGTGACTGTAACGTTAAACTTCCTGCTGTTGCTTCCTGATAATTGTCTTAATTAGTTCTCTTTGTCGGAAGACTTTTACTCTAAGCCTCCTGCAGAAGTTGTTGCAATTTAGGCACATCACATACATTTTAATTGGTAGTTAAAGATTATTATGATTGTATTACAAACCACATCTTAATTCTGTAATTTGTTTTGTTTAAACAGGATCACTTTCATAAGAGTCATGTCTCACAATAGCAAATTAACCCAACACATATTCTCAAATATTTTGTTTAATGCTTGCCATGATTTTGTTATTACATCATAAATTCCATAAAAAGTCTGTCAATAGTGTGTTGTTTTTTTTTTTAAACCTGCATCTTAATATTTTATCTTGGAGCCTGTATCAGGGTTGTATCATGGCCTCAGTGTTTTGTCTCATGCCTGCCATGCGGTCATTTGTTGGAACATTGTGAGCGTGTGTGCGCGTGTGTGTATCTGTGTGCGTTGTCCGTTCTCAACAGCCCCTCAGGCAGAGATGAAGTGTGTGTGTGTGTATGTGTCTGTACATATATGTGTGAGTGTGTGTGTGTGTGTGTGTGTGTGTGTGTGTGTGTGTGTGTGTGTGGATTAATGCGGTGCTCTCAGCCTCTTACTCCCCTCCCAGCTCATCTGTCTGATTCAGGCTGACACACTGTGTTCTCTTCAGCAACATTACAGACTGCTTGAGAAAGGGGGGAGGGAGGAGGGAGGAGGGAGGGGTCAGAAAAAGGGAAGAAGGGAAAAAAAATGAAGGGAGAGAATAGAAGTAATAAGGGAAGTGAAGAGAGAGATGGGGACAGTGAGATAGAGAGAAAAGGTGAGCAAAACAGACATGAAAGAGAAATATGAGGAAGAGAGGGCACAAGGGCATTGGCAGAGAGAGAGCAGAAAAAAAAGGAAACACAGAACAAGGACATTGGCAAAGAGAGTGAGAAAAGAGAGGGAGAAGAAACACATCAAAGACATGAGTGTGTATGAGTATGAGAGAGAAAGGAAAGGAGATGGAGGAGGGGTTGGATAGACAGGGGAGATGAAGAGAAAAGCCAAGAATGGCAGAAAGAGAAGGAGAAATGAGATTGATGTAAGATAGCAGGAAGGAAGAGGGCACAATCTGAATAGGGATTGCTCCTCTCTGAGCTAAACGTCGCTCTGCCATCCGATAGTGGGAGTTGGCTAGGGGATTTAAGCGGGGCCAGATGTAGGGAAGGATTGAGTCTGTTTTAAGAGTCTTAAACCTGTCTGAACTGTCTGGAGCAGGAGAAGCAAACAGGACAGGAGGGTTCATGAAGATGGACTGGGTCTCCCTCGTGGTACATACTGTACACATGTGTTTATAGATTATAAACCCCCTCCAATTCAAGGTCAGTGCTATCCAGTTGTTCTGGCTCTCCCTCTGATGAAACTAGCTGCAAGAGAAGCTGCAGTGAGGCTGAATGTCTGCCGTGACTGATTTAGTCGTCACCCGCTGACAGGACACAATGGAGAAGTCAGAGCCTGCTAACCTAACCTCTGATGTGGGTTAGCGCAGCATGCTAATAAATGTTTTAACATCGTTGGTATGTGTGTGTCTCTGAATGTGTGTGTGGGCGGGCAGATGAAAGAGACAAGCTCACCCGAGAGACACCGATGAACAATGCTTTTGTTAAGGTTTTTACACACATCCACACCCCCACACATACACACAAATAATGCATGCAGGAGTAAACACAAGCTGCTTGCACACACATTTAAGTAGCGCACACACACATAATGTATGACTGCAAGCATGCTGTAAAGCCAGGCATGATTTACATGCACACGCACGCACGCTCACACACACACACACACACACACACACACACACACACACACACACACACACACACACACACACACACACACACACAAATGTCCCATTTAGATAAATCACCTTGGATTAGACCCACTTCCTAAAGCTCATTTTTAAAGTCTGCCAGCGTTCTTCGCAGAATGCATAGAAGAGATAGAGAGAGAGTCTGGCACCATCGCCTGACACTCTCTCAACACCATGAGGGTGGAGGGAGGGAGGGGGTAACGAAAGAGCAAACACTCCCCGAAGAATGGAAGAGTGGAAAGGGGAGGGAAACACGAGAGTGGAGAGGAAAGAATCAGAAAGTGAGGGAGAGAGCAGCTCATTGAGAGAAATACAGGAATGCTTTTTGTCTGTCTTGCCCAGATGATGACAGTGCAGCGTGTATGTTATTAGCGGCGGACAGACGTTAGATACGATGTTCAGAAGAGTGGAACGTTACAGTGCGATCAGATAAACAAGAATTACACCGCAACCTCATTTATCTAAAGTAACCTGCCTGCTGAACAGACATAACGAGCCAAAAAGCAGGCAAAAAATGGAGCCGTGATAGTGGCGGTGAGTGAGATGGAGACTCTGCTGCACGTCTCACGATACGTATGCATATGGTTTCTTCCATTCTATGTTAAGTTTACATCGCAAATTGAAAACAATTTAAAACTCCCCTCAATTACATATGAGCTTCTCTTGGAAACAGAGTTTTAAAACGTACACAAAGCCGTGTTGGGTTCGCAGTGAACAGTTTAACACATAATTTTCTGTTTAAGAACATTATATGCTGAAGCTTGCAGACACCATTTTATAGGTGTCTTTTTTGTGGAAGAAAAGTCAGAATTCTCATGATAACACCATAAACTTTTGGTTGAATGCTTCTTATATGGAGTGCACAGAAGATATGATTGCCATCCTATAGACTTTATTTTCTCTAATTATTGAATTATCACCCAGCCTGTGTCCACATGACCTGGCTGGTTGTTTTTCACTGCATGCCAACATTATCAAGGTGACAAAGCCTCACAAACCAGACCTGCTTCTGGTTCTCCATTTTCTTTGCTGTATTTCTGATTTCAGTCGTGTTATTTTGTGTCATGTAGCAGATAGATGTTGACATTTTCAACAGCTGTCAGCCAGTCACAACAATGTCCACGTCCTGACATAGCCAGGCATTTTCATTAAGTGCACTCCACAAATGTCATTTAAGGTAGCATACATGGATTTATTCTAATCTACAAGCACTGTAGATTAATATGAGTATCAGTACATCCTGTATTTACAAAGCAATCTACAGTAACAAATATTGATTATATACACTATATATATGTACTAATATATACTTTATCGCTGTCACTAATGTATTCTGTGGTCTGGTGCAGTCTACTTGTAATATTCACTGTTTACATGGATGCACATGTATGTGCATGTATGGTCATGTCATGTCATGTCATGTCTCATGGTAAGAAAGTATTTTTATTTGTCATTTACTTTGCATTCTTCACATTTCAGTTGAAAAAGTCATCTAATATAGAATACAAATAGCCACACACACACACACACACACACACACACACACACACACACACACACACACTGCCTGCTCTCTGGGTGGGCAGTGCTGGGTGTTCTTGGTAAGCGACGTCAGCCAGTTGGCTTAGTGCCCCTCTGCCGGGCTTAACATGCACTCGCACACACACACATTCACTGCATGCGCCCTGCAATCTGCTACACACACATACACACAACCCACGTAGACAAGAGATCTTACACAGAGTGCTGAATGAGAACGCAGTGACACAACAGAGGGATTATATAAAGCAGAACGGCGGGCATTGCCGGGTTGGGGGTGTAATTGGTGGTTGAGGGGCAGGCAGTTAAGAGAGGATGAACCTATTAAGAAGCTGACTATAACACCATAACATGAACTGTACCACTGCAGTTTCAATGGCACACACAGTCTGGTTATCACTGTGCTGCACTCCAGACCACAGTCACAGTAAACCTGTGCTGTACACAAGTCTCAGTGATACACACTACAATGTTAGAGAGTTTTTCTTCCTTAGGTTTGCAGACTATATTCAAACAAGCTTGGAGTGCTATTCTTCCTGTAATTAATACATACACTGTAATACTAAATGCAATTCGTCAGTCATGAGTTGTTACTTACACATTCACAGAGTACAAAGCACAGTTGTTACCACACTACAGTCCAGACTAGACTCCCATAGAGCGTTGACACTAGAATGCTGTGCAGGCTGCACGAATAGTACAATAGTCAATTCACTGCTGTCTAGCCTACACCCACAGACAACTGCTACCACATTTCAGTCAGTTAGTCTTCTCCTTCCTGCCTCTCCAAAGGAAACCCTGACCGGACCACTTCATTGTGGATCTGAATTGGTTGTACAGTTAAAAGGACACATCTCTAGCTCAAGCAACTTTTCCAACACTGTAACTGAGTAATGTTGGGACCAAATTACCCATGGGCTCATCGTTCTTTGTCACCTGTTGGTGTTTAAAGTACTGAGATTTTAGAGCTGCTTTCTGCCTGATAATCGCCGCCTTGTTGTCTCCAGACTGAATGAATGAACGGCATGCTAAACTGTTTAGAGCTGTCCTGAAGGTGACACTGTTCTCTATCTGACCTCAGCCAAAGGAAGCGAGCAGAGAGGAAATGATCCTGCAGAGACAAATAAACTATCACAGTTTAATATTGTTATCAGTGATAGCGGTGCAGCTCTCTGGTGGAATACAATGACAGGCATTAGTGCGTAACGCAGTGAATAACCTCCTGCTTCTTGAAGGATGACTTTCTTTGCTTGTTTTGCTTTCACTTGTGCATTGCCTAAAACGTTGGACGGTCATGCAGTCTGTGTTCATGTCAAATCCTGCAGGAATGGCTGTGGTGGAAAAAGTCTTGTTAAACAAAATTAACTTTTTGGTATCAAAAGCAAAAGCACTCTTTATGCAGAGTGTTTTTATTGTTTTTGTACTAAAGTGTAAAGAGCATTTTATTAGTGGAAGTAAAGTTTAGCTTACTTTATATACTCTTGGGTTGTTTAATCTCAAACGATGTATGCATATCATACATTCCCTGAGTTTTAATCTGTAAAATAACTATTCACTGTACCTGTCTGTTAAATGTAGTGGAGTGAAAAATGTAATATTCCCTCTGAAATGTAGTAGAGTTGTACCACAAAAGTAAACTTACTTAGATTCCACCACTGCCAGCTGGGCATTGTGTTTACTGTGTAAAAGATTTGTGTGTCATATCTTACGGATTTAAGAGACCATTGATTATGTAACTTTTCTTAAGCCCTTCGCCTTCGATTTTCTCGACACATAGCTGAAGAAAAACGTCTTCATAACTGTGGAATGCACCCACATGAATCGCCTTTTTAATCAAACAGAAGAGACCTGAAACCCTTTCCATTGAGTCCACAGACCTACCATACCTTAATTGCAATCCTTCCTGTAATATGGTGCTGTTTTTACATATAGAGTCAGCTGCTTCATTTTAGTCCAGACCGGAGCACTCCCGCTAAGGCCGGCTGCCGAAGAGAGCTGTGTTGTTGCTTGCAAGGTTGTATTCAAATACTAGGGCCCTGGTTGTTGCACTCAGCTGTTAGTGTAGTGGGAAAAAGTGAGATACTAAATGAAAAGAGGATGTTAGAGAGGAGAGGATGAAAGGGGAGCGAGTGAAAAAGAGAAACAGAGAGTAATGACAGAGAGGTTGAGAGGGCGACGGGAGAGATGGAGGGAGAATTAATAAGGAGAGAAAGACAGGAATTGAGTTAAAAAGATGGGGAGGGCTGAGGTGAGGTGTAATGATGGAGAGGTGACGAGAGAGGCTGATGAGAGATGGAGGGAGAGAGAGGGAGAACAAAGAGAGATGTCACATATCTTTCATGTTGAGAGGGCTGGAGGAGAGGCAGACACGGCAACACAAAGAGCTAGCTGAAATACATTTGTGTGCGTGCGCTTTAAAGTATGTCTGTGTGTGCTTTCAGGTGTGTGAAGCGCATTTTTACATGTGAAAGAGATTCCATGCAACAATTGTGTATGTTTCTGCGTGCATGAAGACACACATCAGTTTGGCCATGAGAGAAGTGAAAGAACGAGGAGCGAAATAAACGGCGGAGGTGTGCTCGAGGTGTGGAGAGCAAGGAGAAAATATAGATACTGTGTAGTACTCGACGAGAATGAAAGAGAGCAAATATACAAAGAGAGCGAGACGGGCAGAAAATGGCAATGGAGAGAGAGAGCATGAAATAGAGAGAAGATAAAGGAGAAATATGATTGATGGAAATGGCTTAAAGGAGAAAGAATGAGAGAGTAGAAAAGAGATGGTGGAAAAGACAGAGATGGGAAAAAATGATGCAGCAGATAGATAAAAACAACGGCAGATTAAAGAGGGACGCTAAGTTTGAGAGGAGCGAAGGAAAGAGGGTAAAAAAGAGAGGAAGGATAATTGGCAAGAGACACAGAAAAGGTGAGAGAGGAGGAGAGAGTGAGAGAGAGCACGAGAGGAGGAAGGTGACAGCAGAGGAACAGCAGAGTAAAACTTACATACATACAGTACATATATACTGTAGGTAGATAGATACAGATACTCATAACAACCCGTATGAACATTATCTGACCTGAAGCTACTTTTGTCAGTCAGTGACATGCCTAAATGTTCAGCCCCTCCGAAACGATGTCACTCTGTGCCCGCCGTTGCTCCTGACAAACACCAGGAGTAATTCACACAGTCCTGGGCAGCAACGCACCAATCTGAGTTTTGCTTTCCTGATACTAATTCTGCTACCTTGATGCAGGTTATCTGCTGATATGGAGCACCGATCCACTACCAGTCTTTTCATTTAAGTTAAAAATCAGTTTATTTCAGTAAGTGGAGCTCATTGGAATCATTGTTATATAAAATCGTGTGTTTAAAACAGCATGTGAACGAGGCTCTTTACCAAAATAATATTCACGCCCTCTCAGACTCGAATGTAACGCATGCTTGAGGAAAATACTGACATTACCACTGAAGCGGCAAAATATGTCAAAGCATGTCACAGCCTGGGAGAGAATCAGTGAAACCACACATGAAACTGCAGTTAACTCCTCCAAAATCTGCTTTTTGATTTTTAATTCTTTTGTAGGTTTTTCTCACCCCAATTCAGTTGTGAAACAGTTTCTCTTCATCATATGTTTCTTCATCTTTTCAATGAGTAGTCTGCACTCATGTTTCATTAAAGTATCCTATGATGTATAGTAATTGTATGGTGCGTAGCATAGTGTATGTACATAGTGTTGTGTAGTATATATAGTCTAGTATTGTGGAAGCCATTTGTTCTCTTTTTTAATTCTGAATTATTACATCTGCAGGGTAAAACTTGTGCAACGTGACCTGGAAGTGCTGGACTTAATTATGTCCATGCCAATAAAGCAAATTTGAATTTAGATAGAGAGGTACAAACATGGGTGAGAATGGACGACGAGAGCACAGGAGTAAAATGAGACAGGAAATAGAGAGATAGACTGAAATGGAGAGCGAAAGAACATCTGACAGCGAGAAAAAGAAGGAGGAGAATAACTAGCGAGAGAAGGAGGGGTGATGGAAAAGAGGGACTGACAGCCTCTGAAAGATAGAGATAGGAGTGAGAGGGAGAGACTGAATGAGGTGGGGAATAAATGGAGAGAGAGAGGGAAAAGAGCGACAGAGCGAAAATGAGAAAGAGAATACAGAGAGGAAGAGAGAGAGCAGTGTCTCGCTCTCATCAGTCAGAGCGTTGCTCATCCGGCGGCAGAGGCTGCCTTTGTCACCATGACGGATCCTCGCTGTCTGTATGCCGCTCGCCACCAACACCATTACAGCACATTACTCTGGTACACACACACACACACACACACACACACACACACACACACACACACACACACACACACACTCAGGGAAACACATGCGAAGGAGAGAGGACAACACATTTAGCAAACACTCGCATACGTGCTGGTGTCAAATATACAAAGACACACAGAATACACACATGTATGTACACACGCAGATGTTCATTTAGAAGCAGATAGCGTTGTGTTACTGATCATGTGATCTGGACATGTTATCTGGATTAGGGCAGCAAATAATGTGTATTCTCATTATTGATTTGTCTGCCCACGTGGACTTATTCAGACAGCTTGTTTTGCCTGACCAGCAGTTCAGAATTCAAAGCACAAACTGTCTAAACAGTGGACGGAGCTAAAGGGTCTGAAAAGTGAAGCCAGCTGCATTCTTTCCAACAGCCAGTAGGGGGCGACTCCCCTGGCTGCAATAAGTTTGAACGTAAAGCTATAAGAAAATGAACCTATTCTCACTTAATTGTAAGAAGTTTCCTAATGAGTTGGTTTCAAGTCCATCCATTTTCTACACTGCCTATCCCTTTCGGGGTTGCAGGGGGGCTATAGCCTATCCCAGCTGTCAATGGGCGCGAGGCGGGGTACACCCTGGACCGGTCGCCAGTCGATCGCAGGGCAACCATTCATGCTCACACTCACACCTAGGGGCAATTTCAGAGTCACCAATTCACCTAATGAGCATGTTTTTGGTCTGTGGGAGGAAGCCGGAGTACCCGGAGAGAACCCACGCATGCACAGGAAGAACATGCAAGCTTCACACAGAAAGGCCCCACCTGGGGATCGAACCTTCTTACTGTGAGGCACACGCACTACCTGCTGCTCCACTGTGCCGCCCATTAAGATAACCATTTACAGTGAAATAAACAGTGTAGCAGGTTATGCTTCACAGCATTGCTGCCTTGTGATTGACAAGTTTCTCCCAAGCCATGTCCTTGGCCTCTCAGTCACATCCAATCGGGTCTGAGACGTAGCAATGCGTATCCTCCCCAACTCCACCCTTTCCACCAAGTTTGGTCACTTCTGGCTCTGAAAAAAAAGATGTTGATAGCCACAATACCACTCTGGAGGCTTCAGAACAGTTCCCCACAAACCAATGGGTGACATCATGGTGGGTTTGTACTTGATCCGAAGTTATTCGTCATAAGAAAAGAGTAAATATTCATATTTGAGAAGCTGAAACCAGTGAGATTTTGCCATTTTTGCTTTAAGATTATGCTCAAAAGTAGGTTTTCACGGCCCAGTTTCACACCTGTTTCAAGTCTGACAGAAATGTGCTTTATCACACATTTAACCAGACACAGCAGTAATGTCACAGTACGACTGTACATCACTACAGCGAGGGGAAAAGTTACAGTACTTGTCTATTCTTGCTCATTTGCACTGACTTGTGTTCTGCTTGCATTTACATCTTTCATTAAAATGCGTTTTTTCTTGCATGGTTAAGAAATGCAGATGCGGGTTGCATGTTCACAGCAGGTGTTAAATAAAGGCGTAGACTCATACTGTAGAAACACACTTTGCAAACACACCCATGTGTTCAGATACAGTGAACAAGCAGTCACACTGATGGTCACCGTGCATCGTTCTTACATGCATACACACAAACACAGAGGCAAGAACGCAACATGAAGCACACACACACACACACACACACACACACACACACACACACACACACACACACACACACACACACACACACACACACACACACACACACACACACACACAAAGTCGTGCTCACTTGGCGGCCGTGCATTGACACAAATAATGAAACTGTAAACTTTCCTCACACACACAAACGCGCACATGCTGAGATAGTGATTGCATATAACTAGCTCAGAGAAATAAATACCTCATTATCTACACACAGATACACACAAACTTGTACCAAGCAGTCACACACTCACTCTCTCTCTTTCCCATCTTCTCACTCTCTCATCTCCTGCTTTCATTAAAACCAGACTGACAAACAGCAGCATATGCAGCTACACCGAACAACAGATGTTCAATGGGAGATATTGTGTAAGACTGAATGTTAATGTGTGCTGTGTGTAAAATGCTAACAAAGCTGTCATTCGTGTTTGTCTCCACAGTACTATGAAATGTCCTACGGTCTGAACATTGAGATGCACAAACAGGTAAGAAAGACTGTTCTCAGTATTTTTTTATTATTTTTTTTTTTTTCAGTCTCTGCCCAAAGCTTTCTTAGTGGAAGCCGCACTTATTGAGTAGGCGTGAAGAGGTGAATGTGTTATTTTACACGCACAAACACTGTATGCCATTGTGACATTTTGTGTGGGTGGGTTTTGTACTATATTTTCTCATTCCTGTTCCATTTTGTATTTACGCAAAGTAACCTCCATACATAAGGTAAACAAATTATTAGAAGCACCTTTTATTAAATGCTGCCCAGTACAAGACCACTACAAAGTGCAGCTTCAAAAAGCACCACAGCGTTGAGACTTATCACATTGTACACATGTTTCTGTTTTTCTGGTCACTTTGTGTATAATGTGCTGGCAGGACAAAGCAGAATCTGTTCCAGCTTAAATTGCTGTGTAAACCTGATGAACAGGGAAAAAAAGAGGTGACTCACTTTAGAAAAAAAGTAGGGCCGAAAGCAGGGCAATGGAATTAATAGCAATTTTTTCCCCTTTCTTTTATTTAATAAATGAATAAGGAGTCAGCAAAAGCAACAAGTGGCTTCAACACTGAGCGATGGATGGCTGTTTTCATTAGTTTTAATGAGGGTTACTGCACAGCGCTGTAGTTTCCCTCTCTGGGCCTGCTTATGGAATATAAAGTAAAAACCCAGCATCAATTATGATTGATATCCCTGCTGACTTGTGTTTATTTGTGGACCGTCTCTTCTTGCGTTACTGTCAAGAAAAACAAGCGATGGCTGCTGTAGGTGAGAGAAGAAACAATTACTGACGTGAGAATAATAATACTATTAATCTGGCTGCTACAGATGGTAACCATAGCAATGGCAAATGTATGTTTTGCAGAACTGGTGGTGACAGACTGAGGTTGACAGACACTAGATGCTGACAAGGCTTAGCTGTTATCTACAGCATAGGATGGTGAGGACTGACGCATGAAATTACCCACCGGGTCGTTTGAATGATGCAAATCTGAGGTAGAAAGTGATTTAAAAAAAAAAGGTAAATTGTGTATCACTTTGTTTTATCCTCACTGGGATCTGGTATTCTTGAATGAAGACGTGACTGATGAGCAGTGTGTGCTCTCAGGAGCCGGTGACGGTTTGTCAGCCCTCACATTGGCTGCTAATTTGCTGTCTGGGTCACACTGCAGGAAAGGAAGACAGACAAAAAGCAAACAGACAGTGAGCAGATGCGAGATGTGTTCTTCTGTGTTGACAGACCTGCATGCAGATAGACAGAATCATCAGTTGAATGATATCTTCCTTTAAGGTGCCTGTGTCTCCCCCTCTCTCTTAATCTATCTGTCATACTAACCTGCTCTCTGCAGTGGCGTCAGGCACTGCCATAAGACAAGAGGGGATTTTTTTTTTTGTCACATTTTCCCAGCATGCCTGGCATGTGCATTTAGAAAGCAGCTCATTGTTTGAAACAATCTCTAAAAACTCCTTCAAATGAAAGCCTCTGCGCTTTAACCTCATAATCATTGTGTCTTTTCATGAGCAAAGGTAATTATAGCACAGAGACATCAAACAGTGGGTTTCTGTCCAAATACGTGCAGTGCAGTGTACATACTTAACTCCAGTCTCCAGTACTGGCTGATGTTATGTCCAACGGTTGAAGTTAGGGATGAAGCATGATGAGTTCAAGAGCTGATTTGGGCATATTTTAGTTGAATGGCATTGGCTTTATTAAACACAAATCCAGTTAAAACCTGTTGAATTAATTCACATTGTTCTCCGCAGCATGAAGAAATATATAGCAGGCAGCAGTTTCCACATGACACCAAACCTCTCTTTCCTGTTTTATAGTAAAATGCTGCAGGTGTGCTTTGCCTCTAAAGCTGTGCTTCCACCAAGCAGTCTGGTTCAGTTCAGTTCAGTATGAATTAGAAGGGTTATTTTTGCGTTTCCAGTGTCAAAAGATGTGGATGGTACCAATAGAACCTCTCCACTCAGTCATGTTTCTTCATAACCCCTCTGTTGACATCCCCAGCACACTCATCCAGCACTTAAAGTGGAGCAAGGAACACAGCAGTCTGTTGATTGGTCAGAGAGGATCAGAGCAACCAGAGTCGTCTTGTCGTCTGTGCTCTGATGGAGGATTTCCCAAACTCTTTTTTTCCAGCAGCCTTTTGTTTTACTGCCCGCAGCCTTTTCTCAAACAAAGCTCGTCTCCTTGTTGTAATAAACAACCACATACCGAGGAGAAGGAACACGAAATGTGTGCGCATAGCAAGCGTGTGGTTGAGTGAGACAGAGTGAGCAGCAGAAAAGTGACGGTGAAATGAGAGCAGAGCAGAGGAAAAGGTTAGCAGTAAGTTGTCAATGACCAAGAAAAGTCTCATCTGTTGTTTCCTATCTGCTGGAAAAAATTAAGGGTGTTAGCCCTGAAGGCCCAGTAACAACCCTGCCCACCTTTAAGAACACTGTCTGCGGTGGAAACACAAAACAGATCTCGGGTTTTGGTCCATTTTTGTACGGGTTATATATGGATTCCACAGGTACTATGCTGAAAGTGTTTGGTGGAAACGCAGCTTAAAGTGCTGCTATTGGTTGGAAGCTGTGTTTCAAAAGTGTTTCTGTCCAAATAGCTCCAGACAAACACATGGAAACTACACAAAACACCATGCAACACTATAGATCACCTATTTGGGATTCCACAGCTACTGTATAAATCACCTTGCATTCCCAGTCAGCTGTCAGGGTTATAAGTAAAGGATGGGTCATTGCTGTCATACAAGTATTCAGGACTAAAAATTTTAAAATCATCTTCATATTGAACTTTGCATGAAAAGATTGTAACTTGTCGTACCTTGATCTTTGGTAGAGAACAAGATATGGAACGTGTCAGCAAAGCTTTCTTCTGCCTCAAAGATGTTGTGTTTGAGTTGTTTGAAATTGTCCCCTCTGCTCCTCATGTTTTATTCTGCATTCTTCCAAGATCCAAACTGAGCCCCGGTCTCATGGACCAAAGACGTGAGGCTCATTCAAAAGCAGGAAACAGCAGGACGTTATGTTTGAGTTGTTGTGCTGTTACCAAAAAAGAAAGAAAGAAAGAAAGAAAGAAAGAAAGAAAGAAAGAAAGAAAGAAAGAAAGAAAGAAAGAAAGAAAGAAAGAAAGAAAGAAAAAGGGACACATGAACAATACAAGTGACTGATGGACGGGATGGATTGATTCCTAAACCCTACAGCAAACACAGCTATTGACAGAGCAGTAATCAGAAAGAGGGGGAGAGAGACAGACAGACAAAATCAGAGAGAGACAAGAGAGTAAGGAGACCAAAAAGGCCAGTGTTAGAAAAGTACTGAAAAAGTATAGTTTTACAAGCTACCAGTTATTTCATAGTGAAAGAAGCTGAAAAGAGCTTTTGTATTTAAAAAAAAAAAAGGAAAGATAGTTATTAGGTCTATCTGTCGTAATATATCTTCACTTTTCATAATGTCAGTTAACAGTTAGCATAAAGTCGCACTTTATTGTTCTCCAATAGGGAAATTTAAGATTTCAATAATGATACTTAAAACAAATGAATCATGAATTCAGTGAATGCCATTTCTTTCTTCCTTCTTATTTAATTAGTTTCAGTTGAACCATTTTGATCAAATGACCAAAATTCTAATATGCTATCAAAGAACTGTCCACTTTTATATTTTGCTGGGCTAAACCATCAAGCGAAATGCAGAAAAAGTTGTGCTTTAATTACAAGAAGAGACACTGTTGCCCAACAGTGAAGACACAGGAAAGGAACGGAGATAAAGAGAGATAAAAGGAGGCGCAGGGAGAGAGGGAGAGTTGGCTGGCGACAAAGCCAGGCAGAACTGGACTGTCAGCTCTTGTCGCCAAAAAGAAGAAATGCACTGGGGTGCTGGCTGCACCTCTGAGAGATGGACAGAGGAGGAGGAGGAGGAGGGAAGAGGGGGATAGGTGGGGAAGATGACAGAGGGAGGCCAAGGAGGGAGAGTGTTGTAAATAGGAAGAGCGGGAGGAGAGAGAGAGGGAAAAGGGCTGGGGATGACAGGAGACCAAA
The DNA here is from genome assembly GCF_039877785.1 of Chaetodon trifascialis. NCBI lineage: Eukaryota > Metazoa > Chordata > Actinopteri > Chaetodontiformes > Chaetodontidae > Chaetodon > Chaetodon trifascialis. The sequence continues at coordinate 10,690,421 of NC_092059.1, read as the reverse complement.
GACAGTCAAGAGTGAGAGTAACAAAGAGAGGAATAAATGAAGAGGAAGAAGGCCTCCTGGTATCAGGAACCGGTGAACGAGGCCCCGAGAAGAGTGAGCGGGGGGAATACGAGTGAGAGGAAAGGTAGAAAAAAGTATATGTTTGAGCAACGGGGAGAAAAAGAAAGTGGTTTGGAGGGAAAAACAAGAGAGCTGGTAAAACGGTTTAACAAGGGAGGTGGAAGGAGAGCCAGTGAGAGAGAAATATGAGCCAGATAGTAAAAGAGGCCTTACAGTGTCACAGATTGAAAAAGAAACTGAAGTGGAAATTGACAGAAATAGAATAGAAATAAGAAGGATGGGAGAGAGTGAAAGCGTGTAAAATGAAGCAGCGTGTATGAAAAGAGATATCAGAAAGAGACATTGATAGAAAAAAGAGATAGCATAAAGAATCTGAGAGAAAAAAGAGAGAGTGGATGAGGATGAAACACAAAAGCAGAGGTTGTAGAGTAGAGGGTGTTACAAAGGGAGAGGGGATGGAAAAGTGAGTGGGATAGCATGAAAAAAGTAAGAGTAAGATAATTTAGAAAAATGAGGACTTTGAAGATATGAGAGACTGCAAGAAGAGGAGAGAGCAGAGCACAGAAAAAAGAGTAAAGGAGCTAGAGAAACTGGGAAAAAAGAGCGAGAGATGGCGGGGAGAGCTAATGTTGGAAAAAGTGCGAGAGCGGGGATGAGAGGAAAAGAGGGGATAGAGATTAATTGAACGGATGAAAGAGGAGAGGGTAAACAGGAAGGATGGAGCCTTAGAAGAGACAGATAAAGACCTCAGAGAACAGATGAGGGGGAGAAAAGAGATGGAGATGAAAATTAGAGCCAAGAAAAGAAAAGCAATGGAGGGAGAAGGAAAGAAAGGGGGAGGGCAGTCAGGAGAAAGACGGAGATAGGGGGAGAGAGAGACATCAAGGGAGGGAGGGGAGCTTTGAGCCGCAGTGAGAAATAATGAATCATGAATAGATTTAACAGTATCTGCTCTTATTTCCTCTCCTCCTCCTCTTCCACCCCCCTCCAGCTTCCTCCTAACATCCTGTCGAGATCACTGCTCCTGCCTCTCTCCCCTCTCTGTCTCTCTCTCTAGCACACGCTCTGTCATTATCACTGGCAGGGCCATCACATGTCCCGGCATTAATTGAGCTGTAACAGTCCTCCTGCGCCTTCCTACCTTTTCCTTTTAGCCTCCTTCTTCTTTCTTCTCCATCCCTCACTCTTTCGCTCTTTAAATTTCGCACTCTTCATCTTCACCCCCTCCCTCCCGGCTCTTTCACTATCTTGATCTCCCCTTGCTTTCTTTCTGTTTTTCTTCCTTCCTCTCCTCTCCTTCTCTTTGCCTCTCTCTTTCTCAGGTGATTGTATCTGAACTATATGAAGGCACAGAAAAGATAACATCTGCCCCCTCCTCCTCCTCCTCCTCCTCCTCCTCCTCCTCCTCCTCCTCCTCCTCCTACTCATCTAAGCTGTATGGATGCATTGAATCACATGCACATGCACGCACATGCTCTCACATTATCTCACTTGGTTCACTTCCATTATCATGTCATATCATATCATATATATACTAGCTGTATCCCCGGAGGAGCGAGGGAGGCTATAAGGACTTTACTCTGCTCTCTGTGGTTGTTCTATATTCATTGATATTGCACTTCTGGGGTCTGGATAGTTATTGCCTGTATCCCCCACTACGTGCAGATGCACAACATGTATATTCAGTGACTTTGTAATTCAGTCATACTGTGGATTCACAGTGGTTGGCACAGGGCAGCTTACAGATATGATGCTGTGCTGTATGTATTGTTGTAAGGTGTGTGGTGAATGGATTGAAGCAGGTTTTGTATTGACAGCTGATTCTAGCAGCAGGACAACAGGATGATGGCGGGAGGAGAAGAAGAATAGATGCTTTGTTAGACTCGGGTCCCACAAGAGCTTGTGTCCATAGTGCAGCCTGGGAAAATATGAAAATAGGGAAGGCAGGAAGTGAATGAAATATGTCTTTCCTTCCATCAGCAGCTAACTTCAAAGGGCCATTAAACAAAGAAAAACACATATTAACTCACTGGTCTTGCAGCATTGAATCAGGACTGTACCCAGATCAGATTAGACTAAACGCAACTTGGGCCTGCCGGCCCCACTCAAGTCCTGGGTCAGGTCTCTGTTCCTCATAAAGACCTCTAATTGTAAGAGTTTGTTGATGAAGATAAGTTCTTGATTGACTTGCTAAATACTGTGATTATACTGTAGTTGTTGAAACCTGATTTCTTTTCCGAATGAGGATTTGTATTGCAGTTCATACATTTTGACTGTTTTCAAGTTCAGTGGACTTTCTAGATGAGATAAAATTCTTATTTGTAGGCTTTACAATTAAAAACTCTACACACCCACAGATTGACATTTCCCTTCACTCTCCAGTTAGTTTTATTCCACCTGTTGGGGCGGAACAACCTACCCTATTGTTAATCTCACTGGTCCGTAAAGACATAGAATTTTGGATTACTAAATGCCATTTAACTTGACAGAGAGGTATTTTGATGGCAGGGAAAGACCTGCATCTTTTACAGGGAGTGCTTTTAGGCAGAAAACAGCCAGCAGTTTGTGTGTACAGGTATGATCCACACCATTTTACATCCTGGCCTTGCAAACTGAAATGACCTTGTATCTGTAACACATCTTTGTTTTCGGTGTTGCAATGAAATGTCTGTTTTGACATACGCACCTATGCTGTGCATCTTCACAGTTTCAGTATGGTAATGGGTGATTTTAGCAGTAGGTTCCATTATTTCTTGACTGGGAAAGTGTCCCCCAGTAGGCACTAGGGGGCCAGCAGGGAAGCTACACTGGCAGCATTTCAATAACAGCCTAGGTAAGTGTTTCTGAATGACTGTGTTGGGACCTGACAATGCATCCCAAAAAAAGATGACTGTAAGGGTTCATCCTTACACTGCTACTGTAGGTGCACCATATCCACTTCCTTCCAGAAATAAACACCACGTTTTAGCATCTTAATTCTACCTGGAAAGGGAACAGCAGTGCATGAAAAACACATGGCCTTAGCTAATGTTGCATCATTCACTTTTTCTCCTCCTCAGCCGTCACTGCACAATCATATCACTGGAAACAGGAAAATCCTCCAGTTTGGATGACTCAGTGTTGTTAATCCATTATGATTATGCATGTACAATCATTACTGCTTTTAGGTGTGTATAAATGTCTTCCTGATTTATTTAGAAATCGATATCCCAAGGAACCAAGCGGCAGCCTGTCTGAGTCAAGCCTGCGTTGCTGCTGATTGAAATACTATCTGCTCAACTTTGAGATCTTTCAAAATTATATTTTTTACATAAGATGCCGCATTATGCTGTGACGCCAGTTTGCAGGAGAATTTGTTAATGTTAGGAAGCTGGTTTTGTTCCATGTTTGTTTGCATTTTAGTAGCCTAATACAGCAGGATGCAAGGCAACAAGGCTCCTGGGCATCGAGGGTGCTTAATGAGAGATTAGACGGCAGGAACCTGGAGGGGCCTGTGTAGTTGAAAGCTGGGTCACAATTGAATTTTTATAATAGTTCTTGCTGCGCTATGCGAGCCTTCTAGGACAGAAACAAAGTGTTCATGTTACTGGAGGATGAAAACAGAGTGCTTATTTTTCAAATACTTTTACTTTTCAGTTTAACTCACAAAGATAGAATTCACAGAGCCCACAAAAACCCAACATCTTACTCACAAATATTAAAATGTACACTGCTTGCTAAAGGTGTCATAAAAATCATAATAGCAGATATAGAAGTGCTCACAGTCCTATCACAAGTGTTATGGGGGAGAAAAAGATCAAAGGAACGGGAAAAAACAGAGCAAATAAAAACGAACATGAAGATAGATGCTAAATATTAAAGGGCCCAAACTTCAACTGCACAGTATTTAAATAAAGGTGTCCAAACCTTAAAAAAACATAATAATGTCAGCAATTTAAGTAGGAAATGTTTTTAGGATGCAAATGTCTGAATGTTTAAAAGCAAACTTTGATAATATCATTTAACAGAAGTTAGATCCTATAAGAAGTAAGGTTTGGGCTGTGCTATTATTCTTCTACTGTTCGTCTCTCGTACATATTCCCGTGTTTTTGCCCACATTACTTCATGTTTTGTAGCGTTTCAAATACTCTGCACTCACATTACAAGTGAGACGTACAAAAGAACAAAGTTCTCCTGTTGCTCTTCTATGCATTTTTACCTTGAACCAAATATTCAATCTGAGACATCTGACAGCCAAATATTGACACCTGAAATATTTTGATCATGAAGAAGATGGAAAAAATGAGAGCTGCAGTGCCTTTAAATGTTAAATATTTTTGAAAATATCTACCATAACAATTTAACAGGCTAAATGAGAGTGAGCATCCAGTTCATGAAAGGTGTCAGTGTGCCCTTGAAGAGATGGTGAACCTCTAGCTGGTTACTAATTTTAAGCCATTTAGGGTAATAGCAGCATGAGTTAAAAGCCAAAAAATGACCAGCTAGGAACTGAGCAAGCCAAACATCAAACGCCAACCCGCTATTGAAGTAATGCACATTATACGACAGACTGCTTAGTAGACAGACTTCCAGCAGCTCTTTGCAACCTTGGGTCCTGACCTCCACAATGAGTCACTGTAATTAACACTAATCAGAATATCACTGAAGTTAGCTTTTTTCTTTATAGTACAATAAAAGCACTGCCAGGTTCACACACTATGGACAGGATATTGTAAGAATCAGTGTTAGCATATATATATATATCTTTAACATAGTGTATCAGAATGCTAGAGAGAGGGACAGCGTGGCTCACACACCAGGCAGGATATTATAGGAAGCTGTGTTTGATAGTCAGGATGCTCGGCAGCCAGACTGTTTCCCCTGTGGACTCCTGAGGACAGATGAAGCAGCTGGCTGTCCTTCCTTCCTGCTCCTTCCTTTCATTTCACCACCACACATATGAGGCTGAGGGTGTGGGAGAGTGTGTGTGCGTGTGCACATTTGTGTCTTTGTGTGACAGAAAACAGTGAGTAGCTCAGTTGTTCTTTTGCACTCTGTTATGTGATAGTTTATGGCATATAGCAGCAAACAGTGTTGGCATTATTGGCAATTTTAGCAGCAATGCAATTAAAAAAAACAAAAAAAAAAACATCTGTGAATCGAGCTGAATGAGAGGGAGAAATCTGAGAGAGAAAAAAGATGGAAAGACTGTGAACAGAGTGAAGAAATAAACTGAGAAAATGAATAAAACAGGAACAGGGGCTGAGGAAGATTAAGACAGAGTACAAACAAGCAAGAGAGGGAGATCACATGAGAGAATGTTTATCTGTTTGTGTTGTATAAAAAAGTGTGTGTGTGCATACGCTTATCCTCTCGCCTAATTAGCCCGAGCTGTCTAGCCTTTTTATGCATGTGTTTGTGCACATGTGTGTGGTGTGTGCGTGTGTGAGAGCGTGCACACGGTGGTATATTTGGCTGAAGTTGTGACCTGAATCCTCATTTCATCTGGGAGAGAGTGAACGAGAATGAGAAAGAAAGTGAGGGAAAGAGTGCAAGCGAGAGATGCCTTCATTTTCAACTTACCGCTTTGGTTCGTAATAGGATTGGGCTCCTCTCTCTTTTCCCCTTTTCTTTCTCAATCTCACTCTGTCCATCCCTTCTGCCTCCTCTTTTTTCCCCCTGTCATTCCCACCACCCAGTCAGTCGATAATCCTGCGGTTGTGGCTCGAGTTTTTCTTCTTTTTTTCTAACTGATTTTATTTAAAGGGCTGGATTAGGACGAGCCTGCATATGTGGGTCAACGAGAACAGCCTTTGGAGAGGTCAAATGACTTTGTGTGTGTGTGTGTGTTTATGCTATGTGTTTGCACTCTCTCTGATCATTGGTGTATGCAGTCCCTCTTTGCACATGTTGTAGCATCTGTGCTCTGTATGTGTGCAGCTTTGATGTCTCTCCCTCTCATTCCCTCTCATACCGTGTGTGAATGCCTGTGCATACATGTGTAATAGAGCTCATTTGTGAATAATGAGGCATAGAGTGCGGGACAGAGTGTGATATAACCCTTTAGGAATGACAGAAAAAAAAAGTCGACAAAAGGAAAAAGAAAAGAGAGAAAGATGAGATGAGAGAGAAAACGAGTGATTAAATTCCCTGGGAGCTAGCCTTTTAGCGTAATGGCTTTGTCACTCTGGCAGAAGGGCTCTGAGTAGCTACACAGACTGCATTGGCTTATCTGAGTGTGTGTGTGTGTGTGTGTGTGTGTGTGTGTGTGTGTGTGTGTGTGTGTGTGTGTGTGTGTGTGTGTGTGTGTGTGTGTGTTTGTGCATGTATGTGATACCAGCTGCATGTGTCACCATGTTCTGTGACCAGTGCTTGAATTGGAAAAAAATAAGGTGCTAGTGCCTCGAAGGAGCAGCTGCACAGCATGTGGCTTTTCATCTAGGTATGACTGCTACACACCCCATGTGAAATCTGCTTGTGTATAAAAAATCCTGAATGAATTCATAAAGGGGGCTGCACGGTGGCGCAGCAGGTAGTGCGCGTGCCTCACAGCAAGAAGGTTGCCGGTTCGATCCCCGGGTCAGGCGGGGCCTTTCTGTGTGAAGTTTGCATGTTCTTCCCGTGCATGCGTGGGTTCTCTCCGGGTACTCCGGCTTCCTCCCACAGACCAAAAACATGCTCATTAGGTTAATTGATGACTCTAAATTGTCCGTAGGTGTGAGTGTGAGTGTGAATGTTTGTTTGTCATTACATGTGGCCCTGCAATCGGCTGGCGACCGGCTCAGGGTGTACCCCGCCTCTCGCCCATTGTAACTGGGATAGGCTCCAGCCCCCCGCAACCCCGAAAGGGATAGGCGGTATAGATAATGGATGGATGGATGGAATTCATAAAGAACATATGTTCAAGTGGTTATTTCTTTTAAAAAAGATTTTTTAGTGCAGTGGATGTAGCAAATTTCATTTATAGTACAAAATTAATGAACTTTATATGATTAAAATAGAAGCTATTTAGCCAAGATAGTTACATGGCTGTTAAGATGAAAGGTCCAGACTGAAATGTCTCAACAACTAATGGATGGATCGCCATGCTGTTTTGTACAGATATTCATGGTCCCCAGAGGATGAACCCTACTGATTTTGGTGATGATATTGTACTTTATGATATTGTTTACGGAGACCAAATCATGCTAACACACCAAACTAAAATGATGAACATGGTAAACGTACCTGCTAAAGATCAGCATGTTAGCATTGTCATCATGAGCATGTTCGCATGCTGATGCTACCGTTGGCCATAAAGCATTTCTGTGCAACCTTACAGAGCAGCTAGCATGACTATAGTTGTACATCTTGTGACGTTTTAATTTAATTTAGTTGAAAATATGTTATCAGTTCGTCTTGGGAGTAGTTATCATAATGACGACTGTCACTGTAGGCAAGACGACTCTATGTGGGTCATGTCTCCAACAGTGAAGGCAAATGAAATGTCATTTTGAAATACAGTGGGTGAGCATGAAAAGAGAAGGCTCAGTGTTATCACAGATAGTACCAACTTTATCCTCGGTGTGATTTGCACTGCAGTGAGCAGCTGAGGTTTGCAACAGAGGAAGTCACAGCAGCAGCTTTGCTGAATACAGTGAAAATCTCTTTTTTGTTTACAGACTTTCGTCAGTCTTTCAAGATCATTGTCCAACAAGGGTATTTAGATGCACACCATTAGAGGTATGAGCACTAATGTGGGCAAAAATCTGATGTTCCAGTGCTCAGTGTGTACCAGCCCAGTTGTTTTGTTCTGCACCACAGAGATGTGTAGTCAGACCAAGATTCATTAGCTTGTGTGTATGTGGATGTCTGTGAGTGATGTGCACATTTTTGCATGCCTTAGCATGCATGTATACTGTGCAGCCAGCTACTCTGGCTACTTTGTGTCTGATTGCATTGCGGCCGACATGAGTTTGAAGCCGTATGCAGTCTGTCAATGCAAGCTGGTGAGCTGGCACAGTGTGAATATGACTAATAGCTAGTGCATAATATAGCAAGGGAGAGAGAGAGAGAGAGAGATGGTTCTAGTTGGTTGTAAAACTACAACCCCAACTGAGCTACAGATTTTGTGTCTCAAAGTCACATGCCCTAGAAAGATTGTGTGTGTGTACAGTATGTGTATTTCTTTTTTTTAACCGCATGTGCATTTGTATGTTGCATAGACATGTGTGTGGACCATACATCTGTGTCCATACACACCAGCATTTGTGTGAAGTAATTGATAGTACATGTTGGTAACTGCGCTGATTATACTCCAAAGTGTTTGTGTGTGTGTACGTGTGTGTGTGCGTGTGTGTGTGTTGGAGGGGTAGGAGTGAGCTGTCTGTCTGTATTTTTCATTCTAAATGTTTCTGCTGCCTGGTCCGCTGCCTATCTTGTATTGTTACTGCACTGAAGGTTGAATCTGTGTTTTTATGTGTGTGTATGTGTCTGAGGAAGTGTGTGTGTGTGTGTGTGTGTGTGTGTGTGTGTGTGTGTGTGTGTGTGTGTGTGTGTGTGTGTGCGCTTGTGCGTGCACATGTGCGTGCTTGTTGGTCTCATGCTGGGAGGCTCTGCTTGCTCTGCACACAGCTCTTTGTATGTGTGCTCTCCTCTGCTCTGTTTGGATTGGTTTTCTGTGTGGCTGTGTTGCTTTTGTGTGCGTGTGTGCATGCGTGCACACGACTGTTTGTGATGACTTTTGTTTGTGTGTAGTTGTATTTGTGTGCACAGTCCTGAGAGTGCATGTGTGCACGTGTGTGCATTTTAGTGTTTTTGTGTGTGAGCGTGTGTGTGTGTTTTGTTGTCCGTGTGTGCTTTGCTGCTCCCCTTCCTCTGCCTCTCTCTCTGTTTCCCTTCCTCTCCTTCCAGAATAGAGGGGCCATCAATCAGAGGCAAGAGGGATAGAGGAAGGGAGGGAGGGGAGGAGGAGGAGGAGGCGAAGAGGAGGAGAGGACTTGGCTCAGCGCCAGGGAAGAGGAGCTGGCACGCTGCCCAGAGGAGAGAGAAAGAGAGAGAGAGAGAGGGCGGAGAGAAGAAAACAAGACTGAGCAAGAAAAGAAAAGAGAGGGAGGGCGGGCGGAGGGAGATTCTGGGAGAGAAGCAGGGCAGAGAGATAGAGCAAGAAGGAGAACGAAATGAAAGAGAATGAGATGGAGGGCAGGGAGAGAGAGCAAAAGAGCACGGCCAAGTGCACTGAGGGAAAACGGAGCATGAGGACACAGAGAGAGAGAGAGAGAGAGAGAGAGAGAGAGAGAGATACTGTGGAAGTAGAAAAATGAGCCAGCAGAAAGGAGAAAGAAAAAGGCTGATTGCATGGAGTAAAAGAGGAAAGAGAGGAGGAGGTGGGGGGTTGAAAGAGAGGAAGCGGGAATGGCTGTTTTCATTGAACAGCTCTGTGCCTGCAACCCCAATCAGCGGTGATTAGCACGTCATTGGCTACAAATATTTACCTTAAACTGTTCACAGAGGGTAGAGCAGTCCAATTAGAAAGCAGGGAACAGAGATAAGCTCCGGGATTGTGATTGTGTGTGTGTGTGTGTTTGATATGTACACACCCTCTGACTCCTGAAAATAAATGAGGGTATTCTGCAGCCATGCACATGCAGAGCACCGACTGTGAGGCAGAGTGACATGCAATATGCCCAAAATCACTCCACAGCATGTACACTTCTTTTAGTAAAAAATCCCACAATCCAATGCTTTGATGATGATGATTGCGTCCAAAACTGCTATTTACCACTCGGTATAGAATGAACTGTTGAGTGTATGACTGCAAGGATTGTTTTCATGAACTAATTATGTGCATTTCTTCAATTTTCTTATTAAGTGTCATGAATGAATGTAGAAATATAATAAATAAAATCTAAAAATTATTCAGATTAATACCATATAACATAAAGAAAGCAGCAAATCCTCACAGTTGAGAAGTTGGAAGTACATAATATCTGCATGCAAAGTGATATAAACAATTGATTGTTCTAAATAGTTAATAATAAGTAATATATCATTAATTTTATGTTGATTGACTAATCAATTAACCGGCTAATTTTTTCAGCTCTTGTTTTGTGTTTATTATGTGGGAAATGGTGAGTGAATGAGGAAATAATTAGGATGCAGCTCCTGACTGCTGTACCGTAGTGAACACACACTATTTACATCCAAACTTTCACACACATTGAATCCACTTTTAGGCGTTTATTTAACCAGCGCATCAGTGGAATAAGCCTTAATTTCTGCATCACCAATATTATGAACAACCGATCATAGGAAGCGTAAAGGTCAGAGCCTCAGCTCTCTGCCTGTCACCACTAAATCATTTTGTGTAACCTTCTTTCTATCTTAAAGTTGACTGGGCCTGCATCAGTTTTTCCATCAGCGTCATGCATCACATTCTCTCTGTGGCACACATTCGCTTTTGAAGTTGGCAGTTACAGCCGGAGTCTTCTGCAGTTGGAGGTTAAGATGTTTGTTCAAGTGCTTCTTAGGGTTCAAACCGGCAACTATTTGGGTAACAAGCCAGAGAGGTGCCAGGAATAGAAATAAAACAGGAGCTAAGAGAGGTGGGCAGAGATTTTTGTTGAGAGCAATTAGAGTGAATAGAGGAGTGGGGTATCAGTCACACACATACGCCCCCCCCCAAAACCTGGCTCGCTCAGCCGTAGTGGGACTCAGAGGCTGGCACAGCTGGCAGTGCCCGAGCACACTGGGCACCATCTCTCTCCTCCCGTGCCAACCTCAACCCACGCTCATCACATTCAAATTCACCAAGCTTTATTGGCAAGATGAACGCGGTCACTGTTGCTTGCCGTCATGCTGGGAGAACAAATACAATGCTGATCTTTCACAGGGAAGTGGCTTCCCCGTCGATCAAGTTCAAGTTCACTTTGGTGTCATGAGTGAAAAGTGTACACGGAAAAAACACAAGCTTGTTTTCTGTCGGTTCATCCTCGTCTGCGTTTCTGGTCTTGATGAGGGGGCGTCGCATATGAACCTCCATATATCACTTTCTGCCTCTTCCAAGACGCACGATATGCTACAGTTACACAGCGGCAGACGTGTTGTCATTCCAAGCATTTGAAAGAAAATAGCTAGGGGGCAAGTCTGACTCCAGAAGGCCCCCTCCCTCTAAGACAAGTTCAGTCTTTGTCAGAGCAGTCAGGCGCCGGCTCATTATTCAAATAAGATTCCACGTGCAGACACACCGTTACACCATCAGTCTGTGATGGCTTGTTTTGTGAGTGAGTGTTATTATTTGCTTTTCTAGTGTGCCCACCGCCTTATCTACCCACCTGTCTCGTCTATTTCTACTTCAGTTAGTCATCTACTACATTTCCTAGAATGCCTTTTGACAGCCCTCACAGAACAGGCAGGAGCGTTTTGCATTTGTGTTGTGGGTTAAACATGTGGGTGGAGAGAGAGCACTAGCAACAGCGATACCAATTGCAAAGTAAGTGAAGGAGAATGAGTTTTTTCTAGTCAAGAAAAATTGAGAATTACGCCTCTTGTGCAAAGCTCAACTCTTGCCTCCGCATTGCATTCTGGTCTGCTGAGCTGAGTGTTGTTGTAGAAATTGGTTCCGCTGCTTCTCGTACTCTGATGGATTTCTTCCTGATTGACAGTCGAATGCAGATCCACACCAAATGCAACCTTTACTTTGTGTCTTTAACTTTTCACGGCGGTGAATTGTTCGACGTTTCTCAACACGATGTCACATCAGATTCAAAAAACCTCCAACAGCAGCGAGCTCAGACAATTCTGTGCACATCAGATACTTTATTTATTGCTGTACGAAGTGTTATTGTCCATATTCTTTCATTATATACTCATGAAACCTGACAGGGAGCCTAGTTATTGCCCTCCATGCTGTATTATTTTTTTTTATAATTTTGTTATTAATAGACTGCAGAGCTACAGTTAACTTCTTACCTTTTTCATTTGATAGGAACAGATGGAGACACACCTGTCCTTCAGTAGGCTTTAACAATCACTGATTTGCTTATTCGCAGAATGTTGCTCGACTCTGATCTCTTCACTGGCCGTGACTGCTTTTTGTTGCTTCATTTGAAATGTATCAATACAGTTTGCTTAGTCTTCATTTTTAAGTGCTGGTGTGAACATGTGGTTACTTAAATCATTTGATTGGTAGGTAGACTTCAGTCGATGCAACCATCCAAGACACCCAGTCAGCACAGAAAATATGTGCGCATGGTATTATGGTATTGGTATTTTAGAGGGGTGTGTGTGTGTGTGTGTGTGTGTGTGTGTGTGTGTGTGTGTGTGTGTGTGTGTGTGTGTTGCCTTTTCACACATTTCAGGTTGTATCATTATGCAGCAGCGAGGCACTGTGATCATATAAACGTTTTGCTGGCTGTTATTATCATCCTGTCAATGATCTGACGAGATGACAAGTCTGAACACGCTGCCAGTTTGTTTGTGCGTGCGAGTGTGCCTGCGTGCGTGCGTGCGTGTGCGTGCATGTGTGTGTGTGAGTGTGCGTGTGTCCCTCAGGCTCCGACAGGCTAATATGCACCACAGCCTCTGGAACTGGCTGTCCTTGTCCTGCAGTACATTTCTCCTTTTTTGTCTCTGCTTCTGTTTGCTTTCCTTTAACCTTACTTCCAATTTGCGTTCCTTCATCTCTGTCTGTTTTATAGAATAATTTAAGACATTTTTGCTCTTCTCAATGACTAGCTGTTATGTCCTTTTCTCTCTCCCTTACTGACAATTTTATCTCTGTTTCACTTCAAGCCTCTCTTTTCTCTGTCTCTCTCTGTCCCAATGCCAGTTGGCAGCTTATCTGCCCTCAGGTGTTTATTGACCAGCCCCCTCTCTTCCTTTGTATCTACCCATCCATTCATCCCTCCATCCGTTCATCCCTCCATTCGGCCAGTCTTTGCTTGCCAGTGCTCCCTGGTGGCTGTGCTTTGGCAGGGCTGTGGAACGAGACTGTGCCGTGTTGTTTCTGACACCTGGCCCAGCTCAGACTGCTTCAGCCCGGCTCACTTTCCCTCTGTTGTTAACCCATCGGCAGTTTGGCGTCTTGCACTCATAACACCATCCACCGCCTCTCAGCCAGAGTGTGGAGTTGGTGGGATGCTGCCGTGGCGCAGAAGTTGATCAACAACATTGCACTTGGGTAGTACATACAACCTCGATTCCAAAGAAGTTGGGACAGTGTGTAAAACATTAAATGTGGAATTATTTGCTTTCCCAACTTTCTCAGTCTTTTGTTGCTCCTGTCCCAACTTGTTTGAAACGTGTTGCATAAGCATATATTTGCAAAAATCAATGTAGCTGATGAGGTAAAACATTAAATTTATTGTCTTCTTGCTGTTTTCAATTGAGTATATGTCAAAAAGAATTAGTAAATGATCATGTTTATATTTTAGTTGGGGTTATATAAAGCATGGACAAAATATACAATGATTGTAGCTGCTATTTTTTAACTTGCTTGCAATGAATCGAACGAAACAGTATAATGGAAGGGTTGCTAACAACACCCAACTTTGCAGCTTCATGCAGCTTTAGGTTGCTTTTAGTTTGCAGTACGCATGGTGCCCATCCCAGGTTTCCATGGTGCCGCCCTTCCTGGTGTAATGGGCAGCCAAAAGCTCAAAATATTTATTAAGTATGAAACACAGAAGTAGAAGCTAATCCTGACATTTCTGAAGCTTTGCCTGACACAATATGTGGCTAAAATCGTTAATCATTATCATCAGTGGTCACTCAGAGATCCATTAATCAATTAACTAATCACTGCAGAGCTTGTTGGAGTAGTTTCTTTGTCTATGGATAACATTTTAGCTGTCAAGACCATGCAAACTGGCTGGTTTTTCTTCTCTTGTAACAGATATATTTCATATTGACTACTGATTAACTGCACTGAAAGACAAGCTTCTCTTTTTTCTTTTTTCTGTATCTTTTCAGTCCCATCTATCGTTGTAGCTTTCAATCAAACTCATGGCCTCTTTAGAAATATTCAGTGAAAGCACCTTCACAGATCAACCATGTCCAGGTCAGTTCTGTCCGATTCTGACTCACGGTACAGCATCAGTCCTGTCAGATTGGCTTTTATCTGGGCAAAACTGAGCCAGGTCGTCTGAATAGATTCCTGGCCAGAGGACAATCTGCGGTTTAGTAGGCGGCAGTGGTTTCAGAGATATAACTGAGGGGAGGACAGTTGATGCACAATAGATAATACAGTCTATTTAAGTGAATTAAAGGACATGTGTGTAATGTATGACCTTCATGTGCAAAGTTTAACCATTTGTCCATGAATGGAATATTTGGCACCATAGGTTCGTGAACCATCCTTTTGTTCCCCATGTTGAACCATTTCACAAGTTGCTACAATTCAGAGATTTGAAGCTGAGGTTAATTCAAACAGGGAAACAGATATATTTGTGAAAAGAGCCTGTTGAGGCTAGCTGTTAATAAAGCCAGCTCGTGCAGCCATTAGTAGGCTCTGTCAGGATCGTTCAGTATTAAGAATGAGTGTATGAACTGTGTTTCATTTCCAGCTGTAATATAGCAGAAAAGGTAGAAAAACAGAGAGCAAACAAGGGGATTAAGTCGAGTCAAGCAGACAAACATACAGAAGGTTTGAAAAGAAATGAAATCAGTAGAATATACAGCAATAAGAAATGATGCAATTTCCTATTGTAAAAATTCATTCTCTCCCATTATCTCTGTTCCTTTCTCTGGCTGTCACTTTCCTCTCTGTGGTCAGGACACACATACTGTACATGCATAGCATTCAAAACACACTGAGGAGCTTTGGCACAACCACCCACCTACACACTCACACACACACACACTATCACAATCAGCCAGCCTGTCACTTACAGTCTCATCATGACTTCATAAACTGGCCTACACATAGCTCTGTTCCAAGGACAGACAGTCTTATCACATCATACATGTGTCAGTGTGTGCGTGCGTGCGTGCACGTGCAAGTCTTTTCATGATGGTGTATACAGCCCTGTCAGTCATTGCGCTGCCCTCCATCACCCCTTTGCTGTCTTTCTCTCTTCTTCTTCAGTATCTTCAAGTGCCAGAAACATGTGTTAGTGAGGATAGAGAGAGAGAGAGAAAGCAGAATTGGTAGACGGAGGAAAAGTGAGAAATGTATGCATGTCGTATGGTCGTGATTATGTGTGACAGCAAAGTAACGAAGGAAAAACACACAAGAGAGCGACTGATGTAAGAGGAAGAAAAAGGCTAGCTGAGAGAAAGGAGGGAGGATAAATTAGAATAGAGAGAGTAATAATATAGAAAAATAAAAAGATGGGAGAAAATGAGACAAAGCGAGCAAGGGAGAGATGAGAGAGAGAGGGGGGAGGGATGGGAGGAAGAGGATGAATAGGGTAATAATGGCTCAGTGTGAGAGCTGTTGTAGAAAAAGAGAGAACGGCTGAGTGAAGAAGAGAACAAAATGAGGCTGAGGGCACTCAGACAGATAGAATTAGACACACCGCAGAGGTTCAGTGTGTACATGTGTGAGAGCGTGTTTGTGCATGTGAATGTGTGTGACACAGAGAGTGTGTGCTTATGTTTTTATGTGTTTGTGTGTGCAGGCAGCTGTAGTCTGTGGATGGTTACTAGGTTTGCCGTGTGTGTGTGTGTGTGTGTGTTTCTGTGTGTGTTGAGGTAAGAAAGAGCATTTTTATGGTTTTTACAAGTTTTAGGAAATGGACAAACGTAATGGCACTGAATAGTGTACTGCGACAGGCGGAGAGCTGGAGAGAGGAATTCTTAGAGGTGTTCTGCTTTTTGTGAGCGCGTCCACTCGTATGTTTGTGTGTGTGTGTGCGTGAGAGAGAGCGTGAGAGAGGAAGACTGAAGTGGATAAGAGTGCGTGAGGCCGAGCCAAATGAGAGTGTGATGGCGCTAAAAGAGCAGATGATGACTGGAGTGCTGCCTCCATCCTTCCACCTCTGCTGCTCACTCCCACATTCCCCCACATTGTTCTTCTCTTGGGGTGTTTTCTCACCTGTGCTTTTTAGTCGGGTTAAACTGACCTCTGGTTTGTTTTCCTGCACAGTGCAATTCGTTTGGTCAAGTGTGAACCCTGTAATCGCACTTGATGTGAACTAAAGCAACCACTCTGAGACCCACGAGAGGAGGTGGTCTCAGGAGCGTTTCATTTGTGGTGGGAACGCGTTCTGACCTCGATCTGACAGTTACTAGGTAGTCCACAAGTTTGAGCTAAAAGTCTCGTTGTACATGCTCAGCCTTAGCTTCCTTGCTTAGTTGTCTGAAGGCAGCAGTCTTCTTTGCAAAGCGTGAAGCTGTATATTGTTTGCCTGACGTGCATTTGGACTCCTGCTGATACAGCTTTGCACACAGGACCTTCTTCTTGTATTTGCTTTCTCGCTTCCCCCTTCCAAACACATCTCATCAATTAGTGGAGTCAACGTTCTCATGTGGTGTGTAGAGATACATTTTGGTTCTCGTGGATTCATTTTTTTTTATTTATTTTTGTGTGGGTGTGAAAAGAAACCGAACAAAAGGGAAAACAGTCCAAGTTTTCAAAACTCATCAACTGATTCGGACCATAGCAAATGAACTATAGGTGTGAAAAAGCCCTCAGTCTAATAGAGTTTTCACTAAGAGAACGCCTCACTCATTAGCACCCACCGCTCTTAACGCAGCAGAGGCTTAATGTGCTATGAAGGTGTGTCATATTTTATGTTCATTGTGTAATTCTCATATGGTATGCAACACAAGCGTACATACATTTCTCCCTGCTTCTCTCCCTCTCTGTCATTTCTCTCTCTTTCTATCACAGGCGGAGATTGTCAAGCGTCTCAGTGCCATCTGCGCTCAGATCATCCCTTTCCTCTCTCAAGAGGTAAGTGTCGCAAACACCAGGCACACAGACACACAAAATATGCGCACACATGATCAGGAGACAGTTATTCACACCCCGATCCTATATCATATTTCCTTTGCAGTCAGAATAATAAATAAATCAGATGCTCAAGTTGGATAAAGTGTACAAAAACACATACTGTTACTTTTACTTTGAAGGTCTGAGTATTTCTTCCACCATTGTGAGGCTGTAGCTTGTGCTGTTACAGTAGATAACATTACTGTTTGAGGTATATATAATAGTTCTTATTGAGTTAAAATGTTAATTGACACAAATAACGTTGTGTCAGTTAACGCTTATTAAACATTTTTCACATTAATGTCAACACAGCCCATTAACCCCAATTTTATGAAGTATAT
Organism: Chaetodon trifascialis; assembly: GCF_039877785.1. NCBI lineage: Eukaryota > Metazoa > Chordata > Actinopteri > Chaetodontiformes > Chaetodontidae > Chaetodon > Chaetodon trifascialis. Next base: position 10,673,126 of record NC_092059.1, on the reverse strand, counting down.
CTTCATTAAACACAACATCTGGCTCATCGTTAAATACAAGAAATCAAACATGTAAATTCAGTTAATGATTGCACATGGGTGAAACTAGTTTGAAACTTGCTGAATAAGCTGTGTTCTGTTTGTTACACAATGAAAGCATGGCTCACAGTAAAAACTAGGACACAAAGGTATCTGAATGAGAGACTTATTTGTGTCTTGTGCCAAAACAATACAACATATATGTACAGTGTATACTTCAATCAGAACATTGACTCCGTAGTTTAGTCATGTGGTGGTGGATACAGTTTCCAGTTCTGCATTAAGATCAAAGCAGCTTTCGTCGTGTCAGCTGATGATCAGCTGATGTCTCATTGTGTAAACACGTAGCTTCACATCCTCATTTGTGGTCCTGTGGTTTTATACCAAATGATGTGTATAAGGTCAAAAGGTACTGATGTTAAACGAATTCCCACAGATATCAGTGTCACTGGAAAGGACACAGAGCTGCTTATCATGGCATTAGAGCCAACTACAGCATAAAGGCGTAAAGAAGGTTCTCCCACTTCAAGAGTAATATTCAATTCTATTGTTCTCAAAACATTTAGATCCCATTATCTTTAAATTAAATACAGCTACTTCTTAAAAATTTGCTTTGGGCCCTCATCATTTGGCAACATTATCATTTCCTCATGTGTGCTTTGCCTCCACTAATTGCTTCTTTAAGCTATATTTTAATTTATAGGATTATTATTGCAGAATTATTTAAATTAATAGTATTCTATTGTGCATGAGTGTATATGTGCATGTGTGTGAGTGCACTGTTCCCAGGTGTGTGCTGCACACACATCTCTTTTTGTCTGTCATGTGAGCGTGCGCTGATGAGTGAGCTCCCTGGAGACGGGATGGTCACAGCTCTGTCAGTTTGATCAATATTGACACTGTGTGTGTGTGTGTGTGTGTGTGTGTGTGTGTGTGTGTGTGTGTGTGTGTGTGTGAGAGAGAGAGAGAGAGAGAAAGAGAGAGAGCACTGTTGCACACATGCATATTTGCGGTTGTGTGGCTGATTACACAGGAATTTTGTGTAAACAGAACTGAGATTTTAGTTAGTGTGACTTTGAGCATGTGTGTGTGTGTGTGTGTGTGTGCATGTGTGTCTATGGATGTATATTACTCATGTTGCGGGGACTCACCTTCCTTATGGGGACAAAATGCAAGTCCCCATAATATAAATCATTAAATTTTAGGATGAAGACTTGGGATAGATGTAAGTCTGTGTAATGTCAACAAAAATGATGGAAACACGATTGTGTGTGTGTGTTTAGGTGTCTGGTGTATGTACAGTGTGTGTGTTTCTGTGCTTGGGTTGTGTGTAAATGCATGGTCGGACGTTCCATTTATATGTATACACCCTGTTCAAGCAGAGTGTAGTTGTTGTAACACCTTTTGTCAAGTTCAGTTCCTGTAGTGGTCCCTGCTGTGTTCCTCCAATACACATTATGTTTACTTGACACTATAAACTGGAACATACAGCATGGATGCTAATGCAAGGCATCCTGCCTTTCTGCTTACTTTCTCTGTGTGCTGTTGAATGTGTATGTGTCTGTTTATATACTGTGTGTGTATGTGCATGTGTGTGTGTAGCACCAGCAACAGGTGGTCCAAGCAGTGGAGAGGGCCAAGCAGGTCACCATGGCTGAACTCAACGCCATTATCGGGGTGAGTCACCTCCATTCCTCATGACAATACAAACACACACACACACACACACACACACACACACACACACACACACACACACACACACACACACACACACACACACACACACATATACACACAGGGTGTTCCAACCGATCTGACACAGTGGCACTGATGAGAGTCAGCCGTTTGACTTCTTCCATCACTGATCTATAAATATGTACATCAGAAGAATTTCTCATGAAAAAGGTGAGGCATTAATGTAAACATCACTCAAGGTGTTTATGTTTACTGTTTGTGCCCCAGATGGTGGTGTTGATTGTGCTAAATCTTGATTCAGTCAGGCAGCTATTAATTCACCAGCGAATGCTTTAATAGCATGCTATGAATTAATGTGGCAAAGGGCAATTGTTTTTAAATGAAAATGAGCCTTTGAAGAATTGTTTTGTTTATGTATCCATGTTTTAAGTATTCTGTAGCTAGAATAAAGAAAAAAACATGTGTCTTTGACCAGAAAACCCTAAACATGAGGCAGCTTCCAGAGGTGATTCTTGGCCACATCTGGCCATATTTTTTATCCCGAAGTCTAAAAGAGACAACAGTTGCGCGATGAAGTGCTTGCTGAAAAACGCTGAGATCTCCCTATTAAAACTCCTCTTCTGTCCTCACAAGCACATTGAAGTAAGTTGCATATACTGTAGGTGAAATGTAGTCAGCTAGCTAAAGTTGGCCATGTGAATTTTTCATGTCTAATTATCTGTGGTGTTGAGAAAATGATGTTAACTTAACTTGTAACTTGTGGTCTGTTGGGCTTTTGAATTGCGTGCTTTAGAAAGCACTTACCCAAATGTGATGGCCCACACACACACACTAAAAACATTCACATGGAAAGTAGCTTCTACTTTGAGTCATTTATTAACCAGGCACTGTTTTTACTTCTCCTTGAGTTGTTTTTTATGGGAGTAATTGTACTTTTACCTGAGTATAGATTTTCAGTACTCTACCCACCACTGCCTGTTGTATAAACTCGACAAATAAGCGGCAACTGCGATGTTGCGTCCTGTTTTAGTCCAATTTACTGGGATTTTGTGGGAGATACAACTGAATATACCAAGATGTGATGAATCGCTGCTCCCAGTAAAATGCTTGGTGAGCACAGATTTAGAAAGGAGTTCAAATGAGTAACTATTAGTGTAGAGAAATATGTTTTGGTGTGTAGATAGATGGGAGCTCTCTTCTCAAAAATCATTAAGAAAAGAAAGGAAGCAGTGATTGCAAACAGATCATTTCATTTCGAATATCATCCATTCTTGTCAGCAGCCTGATCACATTACTGTCTACTTACTGTGCAACAACTGTAAACTGTACACTGCAGTAATTACAGCTCAGCTTCAAGGTTTCTGTGTGCAACACTTAAGTTCATCAACGCTCTCTGTACAGCAGACATACTGTACTGTACATACAATGTTGAGTTACACGGTCTACTTTTTACACAAATACATCTATACTTGGATTTAATAGCGTATGATCACATGACCAAGAGCGACATGCACATGCTTGTCTGCACATATATGTCTTTGTATGTACACACAGACACAGTGATGCTCCTGAGTGCCCAAGTAGTCGGGGCTTTCCAGAGCTTGTCTGAGCACTGATCACATTACCGTCTACTTAAAGCCCTTTGTTCCTCCCAGCACTACATCCACCGCTGTCTCGAAGGTGTGTGCTCGTGCTAGTGTATGTGTGTCGAACACACCAGCTCGACAAAACAACACACAAAAGCACATCATAATGCCTCCTTCAGGATAATAGCCTTCCTTTATCTGTAGCTGCTCCTTTGCTCTCTACTCTCTGTGTCCCCCATCATCCTCTTTTTTTCCCTCTTTGTCTTTCTGTTCATTTTCCTTCTGGATTTCACCTAGAATCATTGCTCCTTTTGTAATCTTTTATCATTCTCTTCCTCTTGCTATGGCCCTGTCTTCATTTCTCCTCTCCCATTGTTTTTTTTTTTTTTTTTGGGTATGTCTTATCATTTGCTCTCTCTGCTGCACACTTTCCCTCCCTCTTCCTGTGCTCATTTACCCTCTCTACCTATCTGCTCCCTCCTGCTCATCTCATTCTCCTTCACTTTTCACTGCTTCCTCCATGATTTCCCCCCGTTCCTCCCCATCATTTACTCTCTGACTCAAACATTTTCCTCCCTCTCCTTTACCCGCTCTGTGTTTTCCCTTGGCCTCTTTCTCCATCTTCCTTCTCCGGTCTTTGCTTCATAATAAATCCCATTCATTGCCTCTTTCCACCGTCTCTGTCTTGTTTTCGCTTCCTGGTTTCAATCTCCACTTACTTTCCTTTCCCTGCGTACTCCCATCATTTAATATCCTTCTCCCCCTTCTTTCTTTTTCCTCTTTCTTGTCCTTGCTGTCCATCTTTCTCACCTCTTAATCCACTAATCTTTTTAACATCCTATCTTCCTTCGTCTTATTTTCTTCCTTCACTGTTGACCTCACCATGTGGATTGGATTTCATTTAACTTCCTCCCTTTCTCCTGTCTCACCTTCTCTATTCCAATCACGACCTCCACTTCCTCTAACTTTTTCCTTCTCCTTTGTTCTGTGTCATTTTCTCCTGCTTATTTTCTATCCATTTCCTCTTTTCTCCATTTTTTCTAACCACCCACCCCCTTTTATGACACCGTCCCTCCCCGACCCCTCCCTCCCCGCTCCCTTCTTTCCCTGTGGCCACAGCAGCAGCAGCTCCAACACCTGTCTCACCACGCCCCTGGCATCCCCCTGACGCCACATCCATCAGGCCTGTCCCTGGGCGCGGGGGGCTCAGGGCTTCTTGCGCTGACCGGGGCCCTCGGGGTGTCAGCCCACCTTGCCTCCAAAGATGAGCGAAACCACCTTGACCCTGAACATCTCAGAGGTAGAGAACCTTTTTGAATTTCATCTGTTTGTTGGTCTTCAAGAGTCAAATTCAGCAGGAGCAATGGGACGTTTACACATTGGTGCCAACAAATGAAATCATGTGCATTAATACAACGAAAGATTGTGCCTCTGAAAATAAATTTTTAAGACCCAAAGTTAGACCTAAAAGTAAGATTGCTCTAATTGATATTGGAGAAACACAAAGTTTTGTCTGTGCAGCTCTCAAACATGTCATCATTGTGGTTAAAATCAGAGTACTTGCTTTAGTTTCAGGCCAGTGTTTACATAAGGCTTCGTTATGAAAGTCAGTTACACTATTAAGCATTTAGAGAAGGTGTTAAGCTTCATAGTTCGTACAAGAGAGGTAGAGTAACAGACTCTGGGAAATCATCCAATATGAAACAATCAGATATCACACGTTCAAGAATGACTGTTTTCTCCATGAAATGTTTGTATTTCCTCATGTACATGTGTGCATTTGTAAGGTTATTTCAGTTTTAGTTGTTTCATACTCAAATGGCCACAAGGCAGCAGCTCTGACAACAGCCGCAGAGTAAGAAATAGATCATTTTATCATTTTAGACCAGATTAAATGTAAAGCAATACAATACATCATTTGTGGCAGGCGTTTGCGTAATTTGTACGCCAAGTCACCTTTTGGACTGAATTTGAACTTCCTTGTTTAGATTGCTGTCATAATATGGACAGAAGTATTCATGGCGCTTGAGTAAATGCAGGAGAAACGCTTTCTCCCAACGAACTCTCATTCACCCCGATAGAATATCTTATCTTTGCGCTCTGTTTCAGGCACCGAGCCAAGAGAGACTTTCTCATGAATAAAGCGAGAGCTCAAAAGAAAAAGAGAAGAGAAGGAATGAGTGCGAGCAGAAAGGGAGCAAGATAGAGAGATCAATGTGTTCATATATGTGTGTTAAGCATCTGTGTTAGAGCTTGAGCGTGTCCTCAGCTGTGTGTGTTTCTGTTCTTACATACAAGAGGAAGAAAAGATAGTGAGCGTTGAAAGAGGCAGCAGAGGAAGACAGCAAGCTTTGTCTGGTTGGAGACCAGAGAGAGGGAAAGATAGAGAGGAGACTGGAATCAGGCACAATAGCAGGTCTGTATCTTTATTAGAGAGGAGCCGCTGTAGTTCAGCCTAACCTTGGCTGACTGGAGGACTGTTGTTATTATTATCAGGACTGACGTCAAACTTTCTCTCTTTTCCCCTTTACCCCCCTCTCTCTCACTCCCTCTTTTTTCTCTACTCTGCTCTCTTTCCTTACCTTTCTCCACCCCATCCCAGAGGGAGCACCCAGCAGGGTGAGTAGTCATGCACTGTGCGTGTGCGCTCTGTCTGTGTGCGCGCATGTGTGTGCGTGTGACAGTGATAAACTAAGGGAAATGGAGACACACTGTAAAGTGGCCTCTAAAAAGGGCTGCGTGCTGCTGGAGCTCAGCCAGGAGTAGCACAGCTCAAAACCAGCACAATAGCCACTCAGCGCTATCAACCTTGAGCTTCTCAAGGTTTTCTACATCACACTAACATCTGAGCTCGCAGCATTTCGCTGTTATCTGGAAGAAAGTACAAATTGAGTGAATGGATGAACAAGCAACTGCTTGTTTATCAGCACCGCAAATGTTCTGGTAATCTACAAGACTTACAGAACAAGTGAAAGGATTAAAACCCAGACTGCCCAAAACACACCAGTTAGTGTCTGTGGAAACGAGCAAGCCCCTTGCTTGAAAATGTTTAATTGAGTGTGTGCTATCCATGTCAAAGAACCATCGAATATTTCTTAAAAGATGAACCTACAGAGATCCATTTGAAAAGGTGTTTCCCAACAGAACTGGCTCTGTTGTGTTGTTAATATTTGGTATAGACTGCCAGCACGGTAGGAGAGGTGAGGACTAGGAGGGGAGGAGAAGAAACCTATTTAAATGAGTCGTTTATGTGCATTCTTTTAGCCGGTGAATCCACTGTACCAGGAAAACAAAAATGTTGTTGAACATGAACGGAAGAGCAATCCGAACCGTTTTGTTTTAGGGCTGTATCTTCAAAGACAGAAACATGTACCCTGACCTCTTACACTGCTTATGTGCAACTGTTTCCTAATGAATCCTGGTTCTGTGCGTCGGTAGGTGCAGTAAACACAGAAGCAGTGATAATATTACAGTTTTTCTTTTGTTCTTTCTCTTCTAACATGATTGCATGTTGCTGTCACACAGATTAATACATTAAAGTGGCTTCTCAGATTAGAGGCAAGTACACAGAAGAGATTAACTTGTTCAATAATACATGCAGGGCTGTTTGAAGTCCACATTCAACCGTCCTTTAATTAAGCATGAAGGTGACATGTGACAGGATTGTGACTCAGTCATAATTGATGGTGAAAAACACGAAAAACAAGCAAAATCCGTCCTTAGAAAAACCGAGCAAATGCCACAAGCAGTGGAACATGAAGTGTATATGAGTGTTCATCTCGCCTCGCAGGTTTTGCACATACAGTATTTTATGTCACTGTAGTTAGAAGTCCCTGTTAATCGCCTGGAGAATTAATGCAGCGCAAATGGCCTGATTGAAATTCAGTGGACGTCTATGGTTTGTTCTATTCTCTCTGGCTGCTTTATGGAAGCCGTGTGAACACTCCCTTACTGTACTGGCTGCAATGGACAGCTGGGCTTCATCAGTGTAACTGTTGATAACACAGAGAGAGAGGGGGAGTGGGGGGTTAGAGGAGATGGAGAGTGAAATTGGAAAAGGAAAAAGAGAGAGAATAGGAGAAAATAGAGAGAGAGAGGTTGTTAAAAAATACCAGCAAGTCTTTGTTCTGGCTTTTATTGTGAAATGAAAATGATTTAAGAGCGCTACTGACTTAACTTTCCCTCCCGCTCTCTCTCTCTCTATCCGCAATGAAACCCTTAGCATAATTTAATTGCTAAACACAATGCTGATTGTTAAGCACCAGGAAAATATTTCTCTTATGAGTTGAGGTTTGTGCTGAACTTACCCAAGCATTACGGCGTTGGGGAGTGGAGGGAGAGATGCATATCAATTGTCGTTTGTCAAGGAGCACCACACCAGTAAAACATGTTGGAATTTTAAATTGAGGGAAAAAAAGGGACAGCGAGAGGAAGTCAGGAGAAGAGGGAAGAAGGCGGAGGAGGAGGAGAAGAAAGAAAGAAGAGAGGGAAGTTTGTTGAGCCACACTGAGGTCCATTGTGTGGTTTTCTCCAGTCCTCTGTCCAGAGCTCCTTCCTGTCGGCCCTGTGGGCTCCTTCCTGTGTGACTCATTGGTGTGTTAAGCCCTCACTGTTCTTGTCCTCCCCACAGGGGGGACAGAGAATGACAAGTGGCCCTCACCGAACCTCTGGCCCCTGCCCCGGTGCAAAAACAACACAATGCTTTGATCGGCTTTTCTGAGTGCTGAGCACCAGGCTGGGCTCTTCTGTAAATATGCCTGCACAGCTTTATTGCCCAATAATGAGAGTCATATTTTACATGAGGACTGGTGTGTCGAGGGGAGAGCGCTAATTAGCTGTATAGGCTGTCTTGTGTGCTTCTATGGCTACGTCTTAACCTGCGCTTACGTCTGCCTTTCTGTGTGTGTGTGTGTGTGTGTGTGTGTGAGATGTTATCGTGTGTTTTTATGGTTTCTGTTCATGTTTGTGTTGCTGTATGTCTTACCTGAGCTTCTATCTACAGAGTGATTGCGTGTATTGCCTGTTCCTTCACATCATGGCCTGTACATTGGCAGATGTTTTATGTGTTTGTTCAATGCTGGCTTTGTAAAAAGACGCGTTTAATTATCAGTTTTTACACCTCTGTGTCAGGTGTCTCTCTTGATGGCTTCACCCAAGCTTTAATCACCTGTCTGTGGCAGTACTAAGCGTTGGTGTGTTCACAGTACTTTCATTTGTGTCCTTGTCTTTCTCCAGAGTAAGTCAGTGTCATCAACAGACAGCCAGCCCACCGAGGAACGCCAGGGCCCATCAGGAGGCTACTCCTCCTCGCAGGGCGGAGCTGAGGCAAAGAGGAGGCGCTGTGACGACAAAGAGCCCCTTGCGCCACACTCCTATGTATGTTTGTGTGTGTCCTTGTCCGTAGGACATTAGATGAGTTGAGTTTTAAAGGCAGAATGATGAGGCCTTTCCTAAGAAACACTGTGTAGACTCATACAAAAATATTTCTGTCAGTCATGACCTATATCTGTGACCCTGACCTTTGCCTTTGTTAGCTTAATTTGCTGTGGCATGTTTCTGAACAGTGGGTGGGTCACTGAGGTGTGCTCTGGCAAAAGCAGTGAGGGGCCGTGTGCTTCTGGTGTCATTGAACCTGGGAGTAACACAACAAAGTCAGCCAACTTTGTTGTTTTTACAAACCACAACTGGCAAATCCCACTCATTCTGCCTTTAAATGATGCCAGGGAGGAAACTGACAGTTTGTAGCAGCTCACATAGAATGCAGCAAGAAATGACATGAAAATGAACAATAGCAACATAAACATGCAGTGAACAATTCAAATTAAATGTTATTAGTGTGATATTGATGTGCATGTATGTATAATTTTGACAAAACACACCTAAGACATCACAAAGTGCATGTGTGGCCATGTGTGTGTGTGTGTGTGCGTGTGTGTGTATGTGTGTGTATATGACTTTATATCAGCAGCCACACAGGGGTCAGAGGCCAGTGGCCAATTAGAGTCATGTTTTGTTTGGATTGGTCCGCTGGGCAAGAGCATGGAGCTATAGGCAATGTAATGCCAGCAAAGGGACAGCCAAGGCAGATAGCTGTAATGAATTAGATGGCTGTGTGTTTGCAGTCTGGAGGATTGATTGACACTGGGAGTCTGTGCAAGATGGCCTCCAGCTAAATCAGTTTGGCATCCAAAACAACAACAGTCCAAATCTTCCCATTAGTTCAGAGCGAGAACAGGCACAGTTAGTTTCCACTTTCTGAATGTTTTTCCTCTCTTTTCTGTCTGTTGAGCCGCATTACGGCTCCTATTTCTCTCTGTTTGCCTTTCCTTTTGCTGTTCTGCATCTCTCTCTGTCTCTTTAACACTGTCTCTCAATTTCTCCACTTTTCCCTCTTCTCACTCTGTCTTCTTCCTGTTTTCTTTTCAATTTTCAAATGTTCTCCATCTTCCTCTCTCTCTCTCTCTCTCTCTCTCTCTCTCTCACTGTCTGTCTGTCTGTCTCTGTCTCTCTCTCTCGCTGTCTGTCTCTCTGTCTCTGTCTCTCTCTCTCTCTCTCTCTCTCTCGCTGTCTGTCTGTCTCTCTGTCTCTCTCTCTCTGTCTGTTTCTGTATTTTTGTTCTCGGAATAGACTCTAGACATAGCCTGTTTTGGCTCTGTATAATTAGTTACTGATGTCACTCCACACTGATGTCAATAGGAATATCAGGCCATGATCACATCAAAGCACTGTTGCTATGGTGACTAAGTGCCATCGTTCTCACCCCAGAAGGGTAGAGAGAGAAACAGAGAGATGGCTAGACCAAGAGCAAAAATGTGCTAAGGATGGAGAAAGAGCAACACAACAGTGTGTGTTTGCGCGTGTGTGTGTGTGTGTGTGTGTGTGTGTGTGTGTGTGTGTGTGTGTGTGTGTGTGTGTGTGTGTGTGTGTGTGTGTGTGTGTGTGTGTGTGAATGAGAGAGATCGAAATGTTATTTGTGTGAAGGAGAAGTTGGGTGAGAATATATAGTATCTCCGTGTTAAATGTTGCATGGTGGACAACCAGTCAAAGGAAGCAAAGAGCAGCTAGAGATATTGATATATCGATCCGTGTGAGGACTTGTGTGTGTTTCCATCTTTATTATTAAAGTTCTGTACATGTACACGTACAGTACAGTGTGTGTCTTTGTGGGCGATGGAGAGAAAGTCCAGCCAATAAAACAGCAGTCTTATCTTTGCTCCTCAGGACAGTGATGGAGACAAGAGTGAAGACAATCTCGTAGTGGACGTCTCCAATGAGGTAAGCGGCTGATCTGTATTTAAAGGATTTTTGACATCCTCACGCTTAAAGTGGCTATAATCAATATTTTTCATATTGAAAATGGATCACTGTGAAATTGCTCGCTTGCAGTGATGAGCCCACAGAGAATTATCTCCTGACTCTGCTCTTCCCCTCAGCTCCACAGAGTTTCAGCTCATTTTTTTGTGTTTTTACAGCCCACACCTTTACTGCTTTGGTTCGCTCTCGCCGCCCTCATCAACCTCATGTTCAGCTGCCAGAAGCAGGAGTTTTCAGTGATTAAAAAAAAATCTTACAAACCCACTGCACACTACTTGCTCAGCACCTAATGGCAGACAGACAAAGTTAGCAACTAGCTGGTGAATTTGGTGCATCATTTAGCAGCTAAAGAGCCAGATATTTTCTCCAGGAGACCAAAGCAGAACTAAAAGGACGATAAATATTGGACTTAAATTGAACTCTAGTGTTGCTTAGTGTCTGTTGAATGTGTGCCACATCAGTTTTAAAGGTGATGATATGTCGCTGTTCTGTTGACACTCTGCCCAAGAAGCCAAACACTCAGTTACTGCAGGTTTAAAGTACAGATGTTCCCAATGACTAATTCAAACTTAGCCTAGTCAACTTTTCTAAAAGTAAGAAAGCGTTCAGAAAACAGTCAATATATTTATTCGGTTAAATTAAATGTCTGAAAAAATATTGTTTATATTCCAAGAGCCATATAAAACCATTAACCACATTCTTCGCTAGCCAAATTTTAAATGCAGCTGAAATTTGTGGCACTGGTCAGTCGTGTCCTGGAAGATTTCAATGTCCCGGACTAATGGGAGAAAATGTTATCTGTGTTTATGGATGCTATTTTCCCATGTTTTTGTGTGTAAGTGACTAATTGGGACACCAGTTTTTTTTAGATTGGTCCATTATTGAATGAGAGTGCCGTGGTGTGCTGCTGCAAAATGGGCGCCAATGTAAACCCTCAGGGCGTTTGCGCATCGTCAGTGTACGTCCACTAAAACAGTTTGTTTTTGCTACTGACAGGCTCAGGTTGTTATTCTATGTGTCCGACAACATTGTGAAAAGGATCCCTTTATTTTAAAGGGGAAGATCCGTGTTGTATAACCAGAAACAGCTGCGATATCGCTCTCACCAAAGCTGCCAGACTCCATTTACAGAAACAGTCATTTTATCATAGTAAAACACACTTTCATTCAAACTCAACAGAAGTTACATAACTCATCGAAACCTCCTTGGTTCATCTTGCCACTGTTCCAACAATCACCTTCAACTCTGGATTGATGAAAATATACCCTCAACTCATCGACTCGGGGACAGGGGTGAGAGAGAGAGGGTGGACATCAGAGAACCAGGGTGACTAGCGAGGGAAGCAACGTGTAATTGACTAGTCGACTAATCGTTACTAGTTTAAAGTAAAATGATGCTCTAGTTCATCTGTATGCATGTATGCTAGCATGTTAGCATACCCTTTTGATGTGTGACTTGTTAACAGCTTTATCTGAGAACTATTTAAATACAGCCTGTGAAAGGGGGCATCCTTCTATACTATATATAAATTGGTAATTAATATAAAATAAGCTTTGCAGTTCTCTATAGGAGATAAGCAAAATTTGCCTCAAAGATGCAAATTAAACATGTATGCTGTTTTAACTATGAGGGATTGTTTCCTTAGATTCATTAAGCAAGCAAGGCGGGGAGGAAATTACTATCCACAACATGAATTTGCGGTTGCTTTCCTGAAATACTTCCAAAATCAAATGATACTTGATTACTTAATAGAGAAAGACCCATTAGGGATATATGTGCCACTCTCTGTCTAATCATTGCTTAATGGCAAACTTGATTAATGGGGCAACACTTCCCACTGAAAGAAATTTCCCCATCACAAAATACTTGTGGTTAATAGTTTCTTCTGACCTCTTTAAATTAATATTCCACTTTCACCACCAACGTTTGCTCAGTTTTCCATTTCCACAATGGAAAATGTTTGACTCAAAGAACTCAGGCTTCACTTTTTCTCCCGCATCCTCCTCACAGCTACGTCCTTGTGTAAGCGCTGTACATCCCTGTTCCAGAAAATATCTTTGATTTCCACACAAAGCCACAAGTTACAAGCTTTCTTTATCCAGCAGAAGCTTTCTGACACTGTGTGGCAGCCCACACATGAATAAGGCATGAATCCAACGTTGGGAGAACCAGTGTCGCTCGCGGGAATAACTATAGATGTACTTGTCACAGCTTGGAACCACCCTCTGTCCTCTGTGTAACCCTGTCTGTCTCGCTGTCGATAGGTCAATTTAACACACTTATCTAGTTGTGTGTGTGTGTGTGTGTGTGTGTGTGTGTGTGTGTGTGGGAGGCCAGTTTGTAATTCATTGTATTTTGATTTCACTTGAAAAATTCATTGTTTTATTTTGATATTTTTTGGAGGGAGATTTTCGCTACTGGGTTCATTTCTTTCTTTCTTTTTTTAGACTTGTTCAGTTTTACTTTTGCCTCATTTAGTTTGAGGATAAATTAGAGTATTTCGACAGTCTTGGATGAGGAAAAGGTGTGTAACCCTAACTATTCACACATTCACTGTGTTAATTGCCTGAAGAATAAGCGTGGTCTGTACTGAAAGACTCAATAGACTTAATATCATAATTTGATCCATGATTATTTGTTTTAGTTTGTTTGCAGGCAGTGACTATTATTTTAGTTCAACACTCCAAATGTCACACACCAACAGGGCTGAAGCTAATAATTACTCTTGTTATTGAATAATCTACCAATTACTTTTCAGATCAATAGATGAATCCTTTGGTCTGTAAATGTCAGAAAATAGTTGTTTTATTGGACAAAAACATCCAGAACCCATTTTGAAGACAAGGAAAAGCAGCACATTGTCTACATTTGAAGCTGGAAATAGTGAATTTTGGCATTTTACTTGAAAAACATCTGAAATGAATCGATTATCAAAATACCTGCAGAATAGTGTCATTTTCTGATGATCAACAAACCAAGAAATCGCTTCAGCTCTCCACTCGTGAACACAAACACACAGCTCTGTCTTTTAGTTTTTTGTTTTGCATGCAAGAATGCTTGTTTTAATGCCAATCCCAGATAGTAACCTTGCCTCGTGTGTGTATTGCGTTTGGATCTGTGAAATGTGGAACGACTCAGCAGGTATGTAGCTAGTTCAGCTTTCCGCTGCAGTTTCCTTGTAAATAGGAAGAGCTCCTATGTAAGCTCATTATCAGCTGCCGCTGCTTGTGTTGTGAACTGTGTCTATCCACACACACACACACACACACACATACACACACACATACACACACACAAATACTTGGTCTACCTTTCTCTTCTCATCTACCTCTTCTGTGTATGTTACTGTCCTCCCTCCAACCTTTTGAAGCGTCTGTTCTTCCCTCTTCCACTGTCTCTATTCTTTTCATTCCTTCCTTCCCTCTCCTCACACCCTCCTCCACCTTCCCCATTTTCTCCTCCCTTCTCTCATTAGATAACTGCAGTCTGGTTCATGTAATATATGCAAAGCCGTTTATGCCCCTGGAATATTTTAGTTCTTTAAATACTTCACGCAGTGTACCAAAATATGTTTTATCTAAGCTCTATGTATTTTGATATTGCACACAAAAGTGGGACCGGTCTCTTGTGTGATTTGGAAATTGGTACAAAAGCAGAAAAGAAAAAAAAAATGTGACAAATGTGGGTAATGGCAGAAAAAGGGAGGGAAATTCTCTGGTGAATTGTGTGTGTGTGTGTGTGTGTGTGTGTGTGCGCGCGCGCGCGCGTGCGTACGTGCATGCGCGTGTGTGTGTGTTTTACAGAGAATGTACATGCATGTGTTTGAACATACGTGCAAGCCTGTGCATATGTGTGCAACTCTATTTGCTCATGAGGGTGAACACACCATGTAAATGTCTGTGTGTGGTTGTTTGTGTGTGCGTGCATGCGTGCGTGCTTGTGTGTGCATAAGCACTAAAATGTCTGTGCTGATCACTGTGACCCAGTGAGAAGTGCTTACTCCAGCACTCTGTTCTGGGGGAGGCAGCGTTGCCTCAACGGTGGCTCCAGTGATGAAAGCAGCTGTAACAGCAACATTATCTCCAAGTCCACACTCTACTGTACCAGCAACAGTGACAATCTCCACTGTTTCATGTAATGTTCCTGAGCTCTTAGCTGCTTTACAAATCACAATGCTGACTGTGACACTAAAGGGCATGTTGTACCCATTAAGTGAGAATCTGCAGTATTTTACTTGAAGTAATGTGTTTTGAGGTTCTTTAACCAACTGCTGGGGCACAGAAGAGATGTGCTTGTGTTTTGCAGGAGACACAGCAGCTTTTGTTGTCTTAAATATAAGATGAAAGACAAAGTAAAGCAAGAGGCCAGCTATTATGAACAGCGATGGTACCCATGGTGACTAAAAATACAATACAGCAAAATATTGTAAAGAAAAAGACAATAAGGGGGTGTTCAAAATGAAACAGCCTTGCATAAAAAATGCAAAGGGCTGCGTTTGTGAGAGCACGTTGTTTCTAGTGAAACAATAAAATATGATCCAGGAATTCCCGGTGGAGTAATAGAGCGGTAACTTTGAAGCTTTATCAGTCAGAAACACTGCACAGCGGTTTATAATATTACCGGCAAGGATTATACAGCGGAAAGTTATCATGGTGCCAATCATTTCACCTTTCTTTGCATCGACTGTGAGGCAGCAGCGCTCACGTAAAAAAGAACTCTACCAGGAATGTGTGGTTGCACACATTTGATTGGCTGACACAATGCCCTGCTGGATGATGTCACGGTCAAGCGGGGCCAATGTTTATATCAACAGTACTATGTACTATACACACATATATACTTATATATATATATATATATTCTGTAGGTGGTAAAGTATAGGAAGGGCTGTGCTAAAACACTGCAGTGAAACTGCTTCTCATCAAAGAGTAGCAGAATGCCACCTTAAGGACTCCGTCTTTAAAGAGGAAATGTCAGTGATGAAATGCTGTAAAATGGACTTGGGGGCAAGACTGAACATCAAAATACTTGACATGCTGTGTGGCCCTCTGTGAAGATAGAAATAAGCACCAGGTTACACTGAACATAATGTTTTTCATCTCTCTTTGTCATGCAGGAGCCTAACTCTCCTGCAGGCAGCCCCCCTCACTCCCCCCACGGGAATGGGTTAGACCGGGCTCCTACCCTAAGGAAAGAGCTCCCGGGCTCCTCAAGTACCGGAGAGGCCCCCTCTACCCCAAACCCCCGCAGCCCCACCCCAGGGAAAGCCAAGGACCCTGCACAGGTGAGACAGACAGATTCTCAGAGTTGCTGCACTCTGCTGACTGGGAGGGTTCTGTCTGCTTTATGTTAATATATTACTGTAATTTTCAACATGTTTAATGAGACTGAAGATATTCAGCTTTTTTTTTTTTGTAATAAAATGATATTCTTTTTCACTTAATACCCTTAGGTTGTCCATTCCTGTTACATGTTATGCCATCATTTATGGTGTTTTGCTTTGGGAATAAAAGCACTTAAAACTCGTACAACCCATAACTATTGTACAGTAACTAATCCTTGTCCTATTAAACTCTATTGAGAAGCTACATGGATATCTAGTGCAGTTACAACAGCTGTGCCAGTACAACCGAGGCAAATTCTTCTCTTTTCATTGAGATTAGTTAAAATGTCATTCTGGAGGTTAGTGTAATAAAGGGGGGTATGATGGGCATTGTAGGTCCCATGACTGGTCAACTACCTGTTTTATTTGTTACATTTCTTGTCTGATGTCTCTACAGATGGATAAGTCCCAGTCTCCATTGTCCAAGTCTGGCACCCCATCCCCGTCCCACCGTGAGGCCCTTACCCCAGGAGCCCCAGGAGCCCCTGGTCCCAGCACCTCCTGCCTTCGTCTGGTCAGCAAAGCAGCATCCAGTGCGGACCCCCTTGGTGAGACTGATAGAAAAAGTGATTTTGAGAAGGAAAAAGTTGGAACTCATCATTTAACACAATTACAGAACTCATTTCATTTTAGTTTAGCTGCCTGACTAGAGATAAAATATGTTTAAAGGTAAACCAAACCAGTTAGACCAAAGACCGTATCTCCTTCAATCAGACTGTCATGAGTTGGATGGGATTTACTCCCAGTCTGCCTCCACCCTTCATGCCCTCTTGCCCCTCCGTTTTTTTCCATTTCCTCATTTGTTTATGCAATGACTGTTACCTTGTAATTTGTGCTAAAATTCTGTGCCAAATCTCTTAATTTGATCAAAGCAAAACTAAACAAACATTTTGAATATTCAAAACCTGACTTTAGCGATTACCACTGCGTTCTTGAGCAAGGCTTTTAAGTGCTCTCTGCTCCTCTGTGGCCATCAGTGAATACTTATGTCATGCTAACAGATCCCTGGTCTGAAACTTTGGTGGAACATAAACTAATAAAGTCTTATAAAGGAAAAGGATTTCCATTCTGCTCAGCCCCTCTGTGACAGTGCTTGTGCTATGTATTGTTCCCCTTCTTTATTTCCATCCTTCAACCCCTCCTTCCTCTTCTCCCTCCCTCCCCAGCTCTCCGCAGTCCCATGTCTGTGCCCCCCGGTTCATACCCGGCTCATTTTGGCGTGGTGTCCCACGCAGGACTGAATGGGGAGCTTGCCAGCCCAGGAGGTTTCGGTGGCGCTCTGACTCTCTCCCCACAAATCAGCGCAGCAGCCAACGCCTACTCCCGAAGCCCCATGGTGAGCAAAGGCCAAATTATTCTTCTGTGTCAAGGTTTGATTTATAGTTCAGCATCTGATCTAACCCCCTGACTGTCATAGCACTGTTAAAAATTAGATGAATGTGCTCTGCGTTTCCAGGTTTTGTTGTACATTCATTATATTCTGTCCAGCATCTGAAACATATGTAAACACAAAGCAGCCCAAACAGTCCAATCACAGTTTTTACAGTCTCCTGTGGCCGCGTAGCTTTGACGTGTAGTTACATTTCTGTCGATGTGCGAGTCAGCTGTCGCGGGACCGTCGTGTAATGTAGCCACTGGTATGTAGCCTCGGCACATAGCTCCCACAAGACTTCAGCCTAACTCCGGCTCAAGGCAGGATGTTCACCGCGGTGCCCTGTTCACCACCCTGTCATCAGTCTGGGGAGCGCCAGTATGCTCACAACATTACATATCACTGTCAGCGCACTCACACACTTCACACAGTTTTCAGAGTGCAGACTTTTTGTTATATCCTGTAGTAAGAAGCCTTTGTCCTCTTACAACTGTTAAATTGTACCTTTATCTGATAAAAAAATAGATTCATTTGCATACATGTTGTCTGTACTTGCCACACGTTTTAATGAATGTTGTCCAGAAGTCAGCTGGTGCATTTTTGAAGTCAGTCCTTGTCAAGCTGTTAATTGTTTGCCTGCTGTTGTGTCCCCACCAGGTGGCCTATGACTCTCGGTCTCACCTGAGGGCCCCAGGGCTGTCCTCTTCTCTGCCTGGTTCCTCTGGTGGAAAGCCGTGAGTTTGCATTTCTGTAACACATGAACAGACACGCAGGTAGAGATGCAACGTGAGCAGTGTGGGATGAAATCTCAGTACATCTGATGCTTTGTCAGTTCGTGAATGTCGCTCTGTGGATATTAAATTTTGGAATGAAAATTGGAGGTTATCTTTTGTAGACACATACTTAAAGCCTTTTACTACCATTAGTGCGTACATACTTGCTGTATATTCCCCAGTTAAACAGTGCAGTTAAACATTTAATTTTCTTTCCTATTAATAGAAAAGGAAAAAAGAAATGTGTGAAAGCTGAGCATGACAATCATGTCAGGCTAAGGAAATACAGACGAGCAATACTTCCTCTAAGCTGCTCACTTTGTTTCTTTGTTCATACTCAGGGCTGCATTAACACTGTCTAACACCTGGAAACCCTGAATACTGTAGATGTCAAGCGTCCACCTTCTCCAACACACTCTCATACAGTCCGTTCGGCTCTGCTGACCGAGGAGCTTTGTTGTTTTTGTCATTTGTTGCAGAGTAGCAGGTCATTCTTGTGGTGCTAATTTGAAATCATAAAACACCTTGGCTTCCAACTGCTACGGTATTGATCGGCCATTAGCAATGCCACACTGACTCTGCCCCGTAAGACAATCTGCCATTATGCATTCCCGCTCACAGCTTCAGTGGGACAAGTAATTGCCAGAATTCGGCAAATGCGACTCGAGTCCCAAGGCCATTATGGTGTCGTCAGATTTCACTACTTGCACACAGACTCGCGTGTGGTTGCAATATGTATATTTACCTGTAGCTCCTCTGCTTTCACTTGCTCATTGATTGATTGATTCTGTCTTGTCTGTCCTGTCGTTGGCCCATTCCTCCAGTGGTTCAATTTCCTTTGCAGTACCTAATAGCAGAAAGTCAGTTTATTTTTAGCTATAGCTCCGCAATTGTGAAGTATTCAATTATCTCTGCTCTCTTCCCTCCGTCTTCTCTCCAGCGCCTACTCCTTCCACGTGAGCGCAGACGGCCAGATGCAGCCGGTGCCCTTTCCCCCCGACGCCCTGCTGGGCCCGGGGATCCCACGTCACGCCCGTCAGATTCACAGCCTGAACCACGGAGAGGTGGTGTGCGCCGTCACCATCAGCACCTCGACGCGCCACGTCTACACCGGAGGAAAGGGCTGCGTCAAGGTGTGGGACATCAGCCAGCCGGGAAGCAAGAGCCCCATGGCCCAGCTGGACTGTCTGGTGAGGCATGAGGGAGGAAGTGAAACAGGCACACACAAGTGTTAAAAGCAGAAATTGGTACATTGACAAACATTCGCATATTGTTCCATCCAAACAAACGTGTGTATGCACAGTATATTCACTTAGCTGGTTTATTGTCCATGTCATCTTTCCTCTTCAATTTTGAAAACTGACATCAGAATGCCCACATTTGTTTCCAGAATGTGCCCAATCATGTTACCATCTGTCCCGCAAACTCTTTTTATCCTTGATCCACAGCAGGCATAAGCGAACTTTTTTTTTTTTTTCACAATCAGAACAGGGATAATTACATCCGCTCATGTAAAATCCTCCCTGATGGGCGAACCTTGATTGTCGGCGGGGAGGCCAGCACGCTGTCCATCTGGGATTTGGCCACGCCCACCCCTCGCATCAAGGCGGAGCTGACGTCATCTGCCCCCGCCTGCTACGCTCTGGCCATCTCCCCCGACAACAAGGTCTGCTTCTCCTGCTGCAGCGACGGCAACATCGTCGTCTGGGACCTTCACAACCAGACTCTGGTCAGGTAAGAGGAGAGAGGGAGGAGAGGACAGTGGAAGGAGACAAAGCACATTACAAAAACCTCCACAAATAGATTGTAGCTAGGGGAGAGCACAGAGGGAAGAGGGGGGAAGGTGAGGGAGAGAAAGGCTGGAGGATGTGGAAATATTTCAGGAGCTTCTTGAGGAAAAGAAGATAAAATATGGAAGAAGAAAAAAGGAGGGAGGAAAAATCGTTGCAGTCTGGGGTTTCCTCAACTAACCTATGGTCAGGTGTGTGTGTGTGGGGGGGGGGGGGGTGAATTAGCCATAGGGGATGTGGGTGGGATGAAACAGATTCTGGCAGGGTAGGAGAGAGAGGAATTGAGGGAGATGGGGAGGAAATTACTGTGGTAAGGAAAGAAGAAAGGGGAGTACAGGAGAGAAAGGAGAGGCAGGTATGGGTGGGGTGAGGACAGTGGGTGCTACGGGGAGGGAAGGATTCAGATATATCTGGTCTGACACCTCCAAGGAAAAAAGCAAAGAAACACACAGGCTGCAGAGTCCCGTAGAGTGTTTGATGTATCTCCTCCCTGCAGGCAGTTCCAGGGCCACACGGACGGAGCGAGCTGTATCGACATCTCCAACGACGGCACCAAACTGTGGACGGGAGGCCTGGACAACACGGTGCGCTGCTGGGACCTCCGGGAGGGACGCCAGCTCCAGCAGCACGACTTCACCTCGCAGGTGAAAACACACACACGCACACTTAGAAACTCGCACACACTCTTTCGGACATGAGGCGTCAAACCATTCACTCTTATATACTTGTATGTGTGTATACTGGCGAGCTGCAGCAAACGCCACATCAGCACCTCAGTTGGCATACGTGTGCATATGAGATTACATGGACAGGTAGGTGTTGCATATGTTGTACTAAATCAGGTGTAGTGTACGTTCAACAGCCCAAAGCCGCCTACGCCCGTGTCTCCACTGTGAGTCTGTGCAAATTGTTGGCGCGTGTCCAGAGGTCTGGTCAGATCTTAGACGTCTTAAGTAGGCGCTCATACCCAGATACTTCACACACTGGTGTGTACACACACGTCTCACAAGGCTCCTAAACATATACACAGCAGCACAAATTCACCTCACAGGTGCACACACACGCGCGCGCTTGAAGAAATAAACAGCAGCAGACATGTGTGCACATGATCTTTTTTAACTTTACAGGTACGTACAGTACATTACCAGGTCATCACAGCACATCACATTGCACCTACACAGAGTTCACCTCACAAGTTAACACATTGACAAACACCAACGTGATTTCACCTTACAGGTGCCTTCGTACACACGCTGCCTCTCTCATTCGCTCTTCACTGTCACAGCAGAGCTATAGAGTTGACCACTGTTGTCAGATGAGTTTCGATCCACCGTGTAATGACTTTCTCTCCCGCTTGCCATCTCTCTCTCCGTCTACCGTTTTTCCCTCTCTCTCTCTCTTCTCCAATGTATTATTTCACTCGATATTTACCTTTATTATGTCATTCTACTCTTTCCTTTTTTTTACCTTTCCACCACCTTTCTATTCTCACTCATCATCTTTCTCTTGATATCCTTCATTCCCTCATTCCTGCTTAATTCCTTCATCTGTCCTCCCCACTTCCCTCCATTGTTCTCTGTCTTTCATCAACATTATCTTCTTTCCTCCCTCATCCCCCATTTCCTCACATCTTCTCCCCCATTCCCCGTTTCTGTTTTCATTTCTGCACCCTTGCTTACCGCCCCTTTATCTTCTGCCCTCCACCCCTCCAATCCCTCCATGTTTTTCTCTCTCCATTTCACTTTCTCTCCTTCCTTTCACTCCTTTCTTCCGTCTCCAGATCTTCTCTCTGGGCTACTGTCCGACAGGCGAGTGGCTGGCTGTGGGAATGGAGAGCAGTAACGTGGAAGTCCTGCACGTCTCCAAACCTGACAAGTACCAGCTGCACCTTCACGAGAGCTGCGTCCTCTCCCTCAAGTTCGCCTACTGCGGTATGGACACACACTCTCACACACGCACACAGTAACTGGGATTGGTTTCTAAAAGTTTCTAGTATATTTGCAGCCACTTACAAACATTTATCATTACTCCCTGTGTTATTAATGTGCAGTATTATTGTGCCTTCATCGCCCCTTTCCTTTTGTTTAACCTGTAGCAACCTCTGTCTGTCTGTCTGTCTGTCTGTCTGTCTGTCTGTCTGTCTGTCTGTCTGTCTGTCTGTCTGTGTTATTTCAGGCAAGTGGTTCGTGAGCACAGGAAAAGACAATCTGTTGAATGCATGGAGGACACCATATGGAGCTAGTATTTTCCAGGTGAGGATCAAGTGCACTGCTCTGAGGATGTTTATGCTCCGTGTGTATGTATGTGTGTGCATGTCTGTCTGTATTTAGGGCAGCAGAGTCATCTGTTTGCCGGTGTGGATAGTCTTGTTGAAACTATTATCTGCTTCCTGTCCCTGAAACACACGCTCACACACACACACACACACACACACACACACACACACACACACACACACACACACACATACACACACATAGAGCCCTAGAGGCAAAAAAGAGGGTTCAGAGGGAGAAAGTGAATGATAAACATTTTTTTAAATTCCAGGTTTGTTGATCCGTTGTGACTTGTGGAGGTTTATCAGAGAGTGCAGATTGCGAAACACCCATACACACGTACACACACACACACACACACACACACACACACACACACACACACACACACACACACACACACACAAACACAGACAACAACAAATGTAGTAATTCTTTCATGTTCAATTGCTCCGTCGATATGCAAAGGTGCAATATTTTTAGCTGAGCCAGTTCATCTGGATGTGAATGAAACTAGCCAGGGGAGATGAATGTACATTTAAGGTAAGTGTTTTGTGTGTGTGTGTGTGTGTGTGTGTGTGTGTGTGTGTGTGTGTGTGTGTGTGTGTGGGTGGGTGCGCGTGTGTGTGTGGCTGTCATATTTCTGTAAGCTACAGTGGGCAGCAGGGTTGGCGGCTCCTGTCTCTCCCTGTGGACTGAAAGGAGAATGCTGGCTATCTGCTTTGTTATCCAAATGCCAAACGATTCTCCTGCCAAACAGCTCCCTCCTGTCACCACGTTACACAGAGCTGCTCTCTCTCTCTCTCTCTCTCTCTCTCTCTCTCTCTCTCTCTCTCTCTCCCCCCCCTTCCTCCTCTCTGTTTATCACTGTCCTCTCCAGTTTCTGTCTCCTTGCTATTCTTTAAGCCCCCCCGCTCCTCTCATGCCTCTACACCCATTTTTCCTCTTTCTCTCCTTGTCTGTCTGTTTATTGTTGTCCTTTCTCCTCCTCTGTGCTTACTCATCTTTATCTTTTTCTAATCTATCTGTACCTCTACCCTCACGTTTTTTGTCCGTCCTTGTCTCTTGGTTTATCACTGTCCTCTCCACCTTCCCTTCCATGTTTTTTATTCCTTTTTTCTTGCTCTCCCCTTCACATTTCTTTATGCACAATCTCTTCTACCCGTTGACTGGTCATTTCTCTCCCTCTGTCTGTGTCTTTGCTTGCTTACAGAGTACAATTAAATATACAATCCTTGAAGAGGACAAATTTCTTAAACGGTATAAATACACAGCAGAGCAAAGGTTTTCTCTTTGCTGGTGACACGCAGCTTGTATGACGCAGGTTTATGGACACGTGATGCTGTCTGTGTGTAAGAATATCTAAGCTTTCTGCGTAAAGTGGGAACACAGACTTGTTTGTCTGCGTTGGCCTTGGGGATGTCAGTTTTGGTTAATTTTGCAGACAGCCATTAGCTGGTAACATTTTGAGCTGGGCTGCATCTGCCAGTCAATCGTGTCCTGGAAGATTTCAATGTCCCAGACAAATGGGAGACATGAAGGCCAAATGTTATCTGTTGGTGGACCTCATTTTCACATGTTTTTGTGTCTAAGTGACTAGTGGGGGCAACGAGTTTTTAAATTTTCAAGTATTGATGGAGAACATTGCAATAGGCATCCTTCCTTCCAGGTCTACTTGAAGTGTTTGTTTTAACCACTGACGGGCTCAGATTGTTGTGACAAAACTATAGAAAGAAACCTTAGAGAGAAAGACCTTTTTTTAAACTGTGATATCCTTTTTATTTAACCAGAAACAGCTGCTAAATCGCTCTCTCCACAGCCACCAGACTCCATTTACAGAAAGAATCATTTTATCATTGTAAATACACTGTAATCAGACTCCACAGAAACAAAATAAACCTTCTTGGTTCGTCTTTAATCGGTGGTTCTGCGTGTCTGTCTGTAAGTTAATATTGACGCACACATATCTGTTTTACAGACAGACATGCAGAACCAGTCAATCAGTGGTCAGGCTGCTTTCTCTTCATCTTCAGCTGTTTATCTGCTCCTGTCGCCTGTGTGTTTAAGGGCCAAATAACATATCCAAAAGTCCAAAAGCTCGTCCATAAGCTGCCTGGACATTTTGTGCTAATTTGATATTGTCTGGGTGTTTCTTGGCGTTTGAAATGCTGGAGGATCAGTCGTGTTGTCCATCAACAGGAAGGTATCTTCAACTGTTCTGATAATCAATCGATCGTCATTGTTCAACCAACTCTTCAGTTTCAGTTTCTGCCCGTTTTTGTCTAAAGTGATAGTGGACATTTCATTGGCCGATCAGTTACTTAAGAAATAATGTGAAAATTATGATGAAAACAATCATTGTAGCCTTAATAAAGCCTTAATAAGACATGCAGTATGTAGATTAACAGAAAACATTAGACCAAAGTAGAACAAAAGGCTTTCGCTTTGCTTGTGCCTGCAGCCCAAAAATGCATAATTTCTTCCAAAATGGATCATGTAAGTATTGTTTTCTTAAGTCACATATTTGGTGAGGAAGATGCTCTGCCTGTAGATTACAGCCTGTCTGTTTTCCTGTTGATAGACAGGTCAGGTACAGGTGTGCTAATTTGATGCTTTCCTGATGGTTCTTGGTGTTTTAACTTGGTTTGGTTTCATGAAAACATTCTAATATGTTCATGAAAATGCAACAGATTGAGGGATGGGCTCCTCCAAACTCATTTTTTGGCTTGTCATTACACCCCCAGCCCCACCTGCTATCTTGGTACAATATGAGGGATCCTGTGTGAAATGGCTTCTCGCTGGTGGCTTGATGATTGACAGTCCTGCTGTGCCTGTAGCGGGGAGGGGAGGAGAGGGGAGAGGAGTTTGGAGAGGAGGAGGGGTCAACATAACAGTGGGAGACAGAGTGAAAGAGGAGCCTAAGAGGATGGAGGGGGAAGACGAGGAGGGGGAGGAGGAAGGGAGCCTGGGAAGAAAGGAAGGAAGATAAATGATGATGGAGCAGTGGGAGGGAGAGGAGGGGGAGGGAGCAGAGGGAGCTTTAGATCATCTGAAGCCAGGTGCCCAGGTCTGGCTTTCAGACACGGAGGAGAGAAGGGGGGAGGATTGTGCATTTTGCCAGTTCGTGCACACCGTCGGACTTGTGCTGCTTGTGACGTTTAAACCTGCAGTTAATGAGGCTTCATCTCTCCAGAGAAAGAGCCGCGTGGCTCACATGGAAGCAGACGAATGAGTCAGCATCCTGGAGCTGTGCAGTTGTCTGTTTGGAAATAATTGCCGACTGTTTTGAAATGCAAATATGTCTTGTCTGATTGAGTATTAAGTGATGAGTCATATCTTTTCTAACATCTTCCTCTTTGTGTTTGTGTCTCTCCATCTGTCTCATCCATCTATCATCTCTCTCTCTCTCTCTCTCTCTCTTTCGCTCCTGGGTTTGTGTCTCTCGCCCGCTCGCAGTCCAAGGAGTCCTCGTCTGTGCTGAGCTGCGACGTTTCCCCGGACGACAAGTACATAGTGACGGGCTCCGGGGACAAGAAGGCCACGGTGTACGAGGTGGTGTACTGAGGGCGGGGATGAGATGGGAAGAGACAGGGCGGAGATTTTGGGGTGGTTTTTTTTTTTTTTAATTTCCTTTAAGGAGGATGGGGAAGAGCAACCAGTTGCCCTGCCAACTGCTCCTGATCCTCATTACATCAGCAACAGCAGCACCCCCATCTCAGTCCTCCTGACCCCCATCCCTAATACATCACCCCTCTCCCCCCTTTTTTCTGTGATATAAGCTACTGTGGAAGCTCCCAAATGCCCCCTCCCTCCTCCCCCTTCCACTTTTAGCCCAAGGATGAGGCATGATAGCAGAGAGAGAGGCAGAAAGGGAAGCAGCAAGATAAGAAGGACAAAGGAAAAGGGCGGTGGAGCATAAAGATAAAGTCAGGAAGCAAAAGAGCGAAAGACAAGAAGGAGGAGAGAAAGCGAGAAGGAAAAGAGATGACAGGGAGGAAGAGGAGGAGGAGGAGGGAGGCAGGGTAATTAGGGCTGTTTCCTGATTAAGAGCTCAGTGGAAGGGAGGCCCCCAGAGGAGGCGCGGAGCGGCACTGTGGGAGCGCCAGCCAGGAGCACTGATACCACACAATCGATTCATTAGCCAGACAGTGGAAGCCTTAATGAGGCTGACGCCGCAGCTCGCTCTCCCCAGCGAGAGGTGTCAGGAGCTGGGGAATGATGACGCTCTGAGATGGAGGGGGCCGCCTCAGATATCCACATACACTAACATGAAACATAGACCTGCTCACAAACACATAGCACACACACTCAAGGCACACATCATCTGGCAAGAATACACGCACACAGGCACACTCACACTCGGATACACCCCCTTGAGGTAATCGTTGGAAGACACAAACACACACACACACAACACACAGAGCACCCAATTAAACATTCATCGCAGCGCTCCCCGTCTCACTGCTTAATATCTATTTTATTTTGGTCTGACAAAGGCAGCGTCTAATGAGCAGCGGAGTCAATGGGATTCTCCCAGGGCCAGCAGACACAAACAGAGAACATCAGCCGAGCTGTCCCCCCCCTAATTCCTCTGGATTGTTCTCCTGACACCGGGCGCTGCACTCACTCTCATTAAAGGCACTGTCAGCTAGATGAAGTAGCAGCACGCCAACTTCACTGTAAGGCAGACAAGAGGGCAAATTAACACCACCCGATTATGCTATCATCAGCAGCCAACTAAGCGGCGACTAATCCGAATCCTTTCAAATTTTATGCAACTAGTAGCTGTTTTCATTTGCAAACCAGATGAGATTATGTGTTTTATCAGAGTCATTATCTCCATCTGCGCCCGCCTGCTGATGTGCTAGTGTTCAAAGTGCTCTGGCTCAATCTTGTTCAGTAAGCTATTGATTGCTTTTAACTGAGACGCTTAACACCTGGAAGGGAAAGTTTGGCATTTTGGGAAACGTGCTTATTCGTTTTCTTGCAGAGATTTAGATGATTGATACTGCTCTCTCCTCTGTGGACTAAGTATGAAGCTACTGTTAGCAGCCTGCTAACCCAGCTTAAGACTGAAAATGAGGAGCAGGAACAACCTATAAGCACCTTTGAAGATCACCAGTTAACATGTTACAGCTCCTTTGTTTAATCCACACAACCAATGCTAAGTGCTCGACTATTTCTTGGTCTGAAGCAGGTTTCCTGTTGGTTTCCTGGTTTTTACACTTCAGTTATGGTTCAAATTACAGAAATGAGGTATAACATGTTAATTGGTGATTTTAAGAGGTGCTGGTGGGTGGATTTCGCAACCTTTGGACAGAGCTAGGTTAGCGGTTTCTGCTTGTTTCCAGCCATCACGCTAAGCTATGCTAACCGACAGCTCATCTTTAAAGCTCATCTTTGAAGATGTTTCAATCAAAGTGTTTTAATGCACATTTTTAAGTGTCACACTAGAGAAGGTTGATCAAAACACTTCCTCAAAAGTTGTGGGTGTTTTTTTGGTTTTTTTTGCATAATGGAGATGGAAAGACAGCAAACACGTAACTCCTAAACTCCATCACATAATATCTCATGAATAGTCGCACAGTGGATGAAAACAAGCATTCGTTTGCTAATTCTTTTGATTTTCCTGAAGTTCTGTGATACATTCAGATGGGAAAGAAGCACATTTCCCCAAATTTCAAACTGTTCCTTTAAGCCCGATTCTTACTTTTCCGGCCTCCTTGTATCATATTCCAAACCGGCAGGCAAACTGTATATCAGAGCTCTCTGCTTCTATAGAACATACGTCACAAACGTGTAGACTAAACAGGCACATTTCAAGCTTTTCTTTTATTACTCATTTATTTCAGTATTTTTTATGACTAGTGATTGCTCGTCTTATGTAATGATATGTTCATGTATGGGGGTTTGCCTATGACTGCGTTTGGGGTTCGGGGGAGCAAACAGAAAGGGACGCACTCACACATGGAGACATACAAAATCAAGTGGAACACAGCCGGGGAAACACCTTTGTTCTTTTCTTTTTGGTTTTTTAATCAGTGTATTTTTTATCCTTGGTGGTGGTGACAGGCAGAGGGCGTACAGCATCAGCAGTCCCGTGTCAAGAAAAAAAAAAGACCCTCTGTCTTACGTTTGCTGTTTTTGTTTTATCCCATTTTTTCAAAAGTGGTAGTAAATGTGCTATAGTCTGTTTTCAGTCCTTATTGTGCAACTAAACTATGTTTCTGTTGAGTCTGTGGTCAGTGTACAGCAGGCGTCGGCTGCGACATGACGATACAGATTCAGCCATGGAAGAGGTCCCACTTTTTACTGCATGCTTGTTGCACTAACGCTCCACTTCTGTTGACCGAACGGGACGAAGCTGATGTGATTCAGGAGGCGCAGCCACAGTTTTACAGAAGGATGAATTTTACATGACAGTATGCAATTTAGTTCCAATTGTATAAACTTTTAGCCAGATTTGTCCGTGTTTCTCGCTGCAGCGCTAGTGCAGGATAGACTAATGAGGGACTTCTGCAGTGGCTACTGTACCAGCGAGGAGTCAGAGATCATCTGTACAGTTTAATGCCTTTGCCTGCCTCTTTCCCTTTCTGCCTGTCAGCCACAAGCAGACCTAAATGATATTCTCATACACAAGCTTGTATACTACACAGAACGACGCTGTATAATGGCTATGCATTTGATGGTATACCGTGAATATTTGGGACATTGTATTTGATACTCTTCTTTAACCGTCAGTAACGTCTCTCCCCTCCTGCCTGTGCTTTCTCTGTTCCAACACTAGAAACCCTTTTTGATTTCAGTTTTCCAAGCCCATGTTTGGTTTCTCTTTTAAAAAGCCAAGGACCTTTTTTTTTTAAATGCACCGTGTCTTCTTCCCTCCTGATGCGTTTCCCATGTGCTGTACAAGAAAATACTATGTGTGAAAAATAAACCAAACTTGTGTTCATCCTTT